>NC_091474.1:147579268-147879268 GCF_036971445.1 Narcine bancroftii
GAGTCTGGAAAAACGACCAACTGATAAACCTCACAAAGATTAGCATATACAGAACCGTTGTCATACCCACACTCCTGTTCGGCTCCGAATCATGGGTCCTCTACCGGCATCACCTACGGCTCCTAGAACGCTTCCACTAGCATTGTCTCCGCTCCATCCTCAACATTCATTGGAGTGAATTCATCCCTAACATCGAAGTACTCGAGATGGCAGAGGCCGACAGCATCGAATCCACGCTGCTGAAGATCCAACTGCGCTGGGTAGGTCACGTCTCCAGAATGGAGGACCATTGCCTTCCCAAGATCGTGTTATATGGCGAGCTCTCCACTGCCCACCGTGACAGAGGTGCACCAAAGAAGAGGTACAAGGACTGCCTAAAGAAATCTCTTGGTGCCTGCCACATTGACCACTGCCAGTGGGCTGATATCGCCTCAAACCGTGCATCTTGGCGCCTCACAGTTCGGCGGGCAGCAACCTCCTTTGAAGAAGACCGCAGAGCTCACCTCACTGACAAAAGACAAAGGAGGAAAAACCCACCACCAACCCCAACCTACCAATTTTCCCCTGCAACCGCTGCAACCGTGTCTGCCTATCCCGCATCGGACTTGTCAGCCACAAACGAGCCTGCTGCTGACGTGGACATTTACCCCTCCATAAATCTTCGTCCGCGAAGCCAAGCCAAAGAAGAAGAAGATATTGAGTATCAACTTAATTCATGCCTGTCCCTTTAAGAGCACAGCCATACTTTACCACATGAATTCCTCTTTTTATGGTCCACATATAAAGCTTTTTAACTCGCCTTATTTGTTCATGTGGTGTCAGCTGTGCTTCATGGTTGTATTTGCATGTTCGAGTCTGTTGACTGGGTTCAAGCCAACCACAGGGACTCATTCACATGATCTAGACTGCTGTTTCATTTGATACTCAAGGGTTTCTGCATTGTTGGAGGTGCAGCGCTTTGCATGAGATTAAATACTGGCTTAATCTATTCAGTGGATTTGGAAGATCAGTCAACCTTCTCTTCCAGTATCAGCATAACCTGGTGCTGTCGACCTTGTCAGAAGTTTAAACCCTTTCGGCGGACTAAAGCAATTTTGGTTTAATACTTTTCATTTGCTGCATTGTTGGAGGTTCCACTCTTGGATGAGATATTAAAGCCTTGGCTTAGTCCATTTAAGTGGATGAAAAAAATTTCTTGGCACTCTTTGGGAGGAAAGCAGAAGAATTCTCTGTCTTTTCATTGACATTTATTTTTATAATACATTTGCCGTGTGCAGATTGGCTATTTTTGTCGAAGTAGCAATGAGTATATTCTGAAACAATTCACAGTGAAGTAATTCTGAGGATTAAAGCTATCTTCTTTCTACAGTTAAAATATGAGCTTTTAAATCTACTTTGCAATTTAATTTCAGCAGCCATTTATTAAGTATGAATTCACATAAAAATGTCCTGTAATTCTCTGGTAAGTTTGGTTATTCACCATTGAATGCTGCTACAGCATTCTGACTTCAAAATGCAGATCCTTTGACTAATTTTCTGTCATCTCAACTTTCAGCCTCCTTTTCTATTTCTTTTGTATTCTCTCACTTGCTTCCATGAGCAAACTGTCTTTAATATCTGTCATGGGCACAGTTGTGCACTTTTCGCCTTGCCTGACGCAACATTTCAATGAACCTTTTATCATTCTTGACTATAGAGTCACTTAAAAAGTTCAGAGGCTTATAAATTGGAATAATGACCAGGAATCTATTTAGCAAGCATATTAAGAAAAAAACGTGTTATCACATAGCAAAACAAGCTCACCTATTAACTGATGTTAGTCATCTGTATCTGATGAGGATTAGGTGGGCTGGGATTAAAAAGGAAATTTAAAAAATTTTTTTATTTTCAATCTGTTTTAAATTCTGTGTTTTGGGAAGTCTTGGATGCTGGCAAGGTTGGCTACAATATGTGAAAGTCAGTTGTCACAAATGACATTTTAAATAACTTGATCAAAATACTTGTTGACCCTTTTCCTGGTATGCCAAATAAACAAATAGATATATGGATAGATAGATAGATAAAAGTTTTATATGATAGATAGAAGAACATGAATGGAGTGATACTGTATTGTTTCTCCTTTTATGCATGTGCAAGAAACATTGCTTTTATTTAATAGTGGATACCATCTGATGTAATTCTCTTGTTCAATTTGCAATGTTACTGCTACAAATGTATCATTCAATCCATTTTGTTAAAACGGATTCCTTTTTATCTTTATTTTACTAACATAATAGGAATCTGGAAAAACCGTTGTAATTGAAGATGCATTTTGCAGCGCCACCACTGTAGCAGTCGAATGACAGCTCTTTAACTCTCCAACTGGTGGCGCCCCAGTTGATTCAACTGTCAAAGTCTCAATAACAGCACTCACAGTGGCCTTTGTGTGAAATACTGGCACCCGGCCAGCTCTTTGTTCTGAAAGCTGCTGAATGCGACCTTCAGAGAGCCTTACTGGTTTAAAACGGAGTTTCAATGCCAAATTCTGTATGTCTTATTCTGGATCCATTCTACATTAAGTCCTGGCTTCTTGTAAACAAGTAGGCTCAGATAATTTCGGAAAATGTAGCTTTTTAACAGTCTGTTGATGTTTTCTTTTACCTTTTTTTTGCATATAAACCATTAGGTATTAATCCAGCACCTCTTATTATTTATAAACTTTTAAAAGAACTTTAACGGGCACTTAAAGACAAAACAATAAATCAGAGTCAGGAGAGGTCTGGAAGGCACGTCTGTTCCCTACGCCATCTTAAAGAGATTTGGCTTAAAGATAACCCTGATCTTCAGTCTCCTGGCATTGCTTGGGGGACTTTGAGAGGGATTTTTATACGAAGTCAAACTGCTAGAAAATATACTAAATTAAGGGAAGGGACAGAAGATCCCATGGTCTCTAAGGAACAGCAAGACCCCATTATGCCTGAATCTACTTCTGTTGAAATGTCTGTTAAGGATCTTGAAGATAAGATATATTCTGTATTGAGTCACTTAGCTAATTTTATGAACCCGTTTATTTCCAAGATTAATGCGATGGCGGAAGCCATTAATGGAGCTTTTAAGCTTGAAACCATTGAAAGATTTGAAATGTGTGATCAAGGTTTAGTTGATGTACAAGATCAACTGCAAGATGAAAATAGAATAATTGAAACATTGCAGATCTAAAATAAAAATTTAGCAAAAAAGGTTGATTATTTGGAGAATCAATCTAGACGGAACAACGTGAAAATTGTTGGTTTGCCAGAAGGCATAGAAGGACCAGATCCAAGAAAATTTTTTACTGAATGAATTCCACGAGTGTTAGGACAGGATAAATCCCCCGAAGGTTTAATACTGGAACGTGCTCATAGAGTTTTAAGAAGAAAATATTTTTCAGGACAGAATCCAAGACCTGTTCTGATCCGTTGTTTAAACTATTGTGACAGAGAGACAATTTTACATACGGCTATTAGAAATGCCCAGCAAAATAGATCTCCTTTGATGGTTCAGAATAATCCTGTTTTCTTCTATCAAGATTTGAGTCAAGAAATTATGTTTCAACGACGTGAATTTAATTCTGTGAAAGAACGGTTGTGGAAAAAAAGACATAAAGCAACATTCAGGTATCCTGCGGTACTGAAGATTTTTCAGGATGGAAATCAGCCAAAGTTCTTTGACAATCCTAAAGAGGTTATGGACTTTGCTCAGTCTCTACCAATCATGCAGTTTCAGGAACGATGTAGTCCTTCAAGGTCTCCAAAGAGAGTAGAGATGTAAGGTGGGATTCAGATTTTTAAAAGAAATGGAAGCAATGGTGACCGAAGTGGTAACGTTGATTTAAAAAAAATAAATCTTTTATCTTTTTTTTGAGAAGAGTTTAAATAGTTTAAATAATGATGATAGTTTAATGAAATGGGAGTTGGGAGAGGGAACTGGGTGGGCACTAGTTTCCAGAAGTCATCAGCTACCTGTGAGTCATCTCACACCCAATATTTTGGGGTAGTTACCGCTTTGGGCGGTTTAAACAGGAGGAGGTAGTTATGACCTCCGACCTGTTTTTTTTTTCTTTTTAATTTTTGGGTTAAGAAGTGAAGGGTTTTTTTTATTTTTTTTTAATAAATAATTTTTTTTAACTCTTTTTGTTTTCTGATTGTAATTGAGAGGGAATTAGGAGGTTTTTTTTCTCTCCTTTTTTCTCTTTTTTTTGGGTTTTTTTATCTTTTTTTCTCTTTTTTAAGAGGATGATGTCACAGAAGATAATAAGTCAAAAATTGAGGATGTTGAATTAGATGAAGAGGAAGATGAGGGGAAAGGTGATAAGAAGAAAAAGAAGAAAACCAAGTACAAATACATTGAGGGAGAAGAGTTTAATAAAATTAAGTTAATTTCGATAGAGAATTTTGAAGATGTTATAAATGAAGAATATGGAGAATTTTATAAGAGTTTGAACTTTTTTTTTCTTTTTCTTTTTTTTATATAAGGGGAGGGGAAGGGAATAAAAAGTTTATCTTATTGTTTTTCTAAGGGATGTTTTGTTCTCTCGATGAATTATAAAGGAAACTTGGTATTAATGGAAATTCTGTATTTATGTATTATTAATTATGATTTTTTGTATAACAGATATGTGGTTGATATATGATTTTAATATTTGAACTTAGTTTTAAAGTGGATTTCATTTGTTAAATACATGTATTATGTTTGATTTAAATATATGTTTAAGGGTATTATTTTAGTATTGATTTTTTTTGTTGTTAGTAATTTTTTTTGTTGTTAAGTTTTATCCTTCTTTTTGTAAGTGGGGTTTTTTCTATTTACAACATTGTTAGTTAATTCTTCACTGTTGTGTTATAATTATTGGGGGGGTTAATTTGTGTAGTTTAATGATGTAGTATTCTAATTTTTATTATCTTATTTTTTTATTATTTCTTTAAATGTAATTTTTATTTTATTCATGTCATAAAATTTTAAATAAAGTTTAAAAAAAAACATAATGGGAATGAAATCATTGAAATATGCCAACTTTGAGTCCATTTGAGCATATTCATCATGGAAGTGGTTTTTGGTCATTTTAAGTTTTATGTTGGTATTCCTGAGTGTTCTCTTTCTTAGGCAATGTTAGAACAGCTGCAAGTTTAAACTGTTTGCATTCCCAATATAAGTATGTGTTTGGGCTTCACTATTTGCAGGCACATTGTTATCAACTTGTTGAAAGGTGCGGTCCAAATTCTACTTGATACAGATCTGTGAGATGACTCGGGGCCCCAAAGCAAGATCACGGTTCCCAAAGGATGAAGGAGAACTTTACTTGACCAGAGAATAAATATAATACGTGGCTAAGTTATTCTCCCTGTTTTTTTTTCTGGCTGTTCTACCTGTTGGGGATACTTGATAAGGTGTATCATCATGGATATTCTGAAATGTACCTATGCACCAAGATTCTTACTTGCTGTAGCTGAATAGATACTTCATTTAAATAAAATGTTGCAGTTGTTAAATGCTAAATTGAATTAAAAATAATAAATACAAAAGATTGATAATATTTACAGTTATATTCGTGAAATAGTGACTTTACAATTGTGCGGACAATGGTGTCAGAGCAGTCCATGAGTAGTGCAACAAGGGGAGGGTGGAAATTAGTTGTTCTTGATACTTTGGAAACCATACTTTTGCGTGGTGATGTTGCCACAAAACAACAAATTCCATCACTTGTTCATGATAATAAGTTCTGATTCTGAAACCGATGTGATTAAAATGAATTTTTTTAAATACTGAAAATATGGGTATAAATCATTTAAATAAATGTTCATTTTTAAAAACTCTGCGCTCTACATATTTGGTCTTGGTATCTTGTCTCAGAGTTGGCTTATCAATTCATCCTTTGCATTTTATTTGATGTAAATGCACCTTTGTCAAAATGTACTGTATTACTTACATAGATTTCTTTTAAAAATGAAAACCATTTACTTGAATGATTTATGCTTGTATTTTCAATATTTTTAAAATCCTTTTATTCATTTATTTTTGGGATCCTCTGCAAGTTATTGAAATTGTAGTGCTTGTAGGAATGAATGGGCAGCACTTTTTTATGGCGTGGATGAACAGAGTATCTTTGGGAGTGTCGCTCTCAATAAATTACTTTTTGAGGTTAGTGAAATTATTGGAAAAAAATTCTGTGCAACAGCATTAATATGCATTTGGAAAGGCAGTGATTAATATCAAGTATTAACAATGAAGGACAGTATGGCTGGTGAGCGGTTAATGGAACATCTTTACACCGCCAGTGACAGACCGGATCTGGGTTTGAATCCCATGCTCTCTGTAATGGGGTTGTACATTCTCCCTGTGTCTGCATGGGTCTTCTCCGGAGACTCTGGTGTCCTCCCACCCTTTAAAACATACTGGAGTGTAGGTTAATGGGGTGTAAATTAGACGGCATGGACTTGTAGGGCCGAATTGGCTTGTTACTGTGCTCTCTGTTTAAATTTTTTTTAAATTATTTTTTTAAGGGAAACTACTGTCTAATATATCTGAACATTCTAAGGATGAGGTTTGTCAATGGGGGAGGTGCAGTTGATATGATATGTATGAATTTCAGTAAGGCTCTTGACAAGTACTGACAAAGGGAAAAGATAACAGCCCATGGGGTCCAGGGAAATTTTACGTGAAATCTGAAATTGGCTTCCCAAAATAAGGCAAAGGGACAAAGGTGGAGGTTTTCACTTGTGATCAGAAATTTGTGACCAGTGGTTTCTTGCAATGATCGGTGGTTGGATTTTTGCTGATTGTTGCAGTGAATTATATTAATTTTGAAATCCCAAGACCAAATCCCAAGACTATGGCCCAGCCCATAGAGTACATACACACATATATAGAGATTTTGGATACTATTCACAACAAGGTTTCAATTCCATTTATTTTGATATTAGATTGTAGTGCAATAAATTTTCCAGTGAACCAAGTAATTTCAAAGGGAGTGCAGGAAGTGGACACAAATGAGGATGGAAATGGCGTGCTGGTCAGTTTAAAGCGTGTGCAAGATATAGAAGTGGGTGAATAAGATGCTGAATTGTCCTGATTCTCAAATAGAGGACAACAGATTGTTGAAGTGTTGGCTGCATAAAAAATCAGCGATGTGAATGTGGATTTTGAGGTGTGAATAATAAGTGTGTGGATGATATGAAAATTATTGATTGGAAGGCAAACTTTGGCTGTATAATATTGATAAATTGGTAAAATGGGCAGAGGACTGTCAGGCAAAACAAAAGTGAGATGCAAATAAATAAATGACATGACTCTCTCAAGGACTGAGGCATTGAGGGAGGATCCCTGAAGGCAGCACCCTGATAGTGGTTAAAGTATAAAGAATACTTGGCATCTTTAGCTGGGGTAAAGAATACACATGCAGTTGATGGCCTCACGAAATATTTAAAACATTGCACCAAGGCTGGAATTCTATGTACAGTTCTGTTTGCCACACTATTGAAAGGATATGATTTGCATTGGAGTGGGTACAGAAGAGAGTCACTTGGGCATTGCTGGGGAAGGAGCATTTCATTTATGAAAGGAGTCTGGACAAAGTGGGGTTTTCCTTTGAACAGAGAAAAGCATTGATTGTCAAAACTATGCCTCCCCCCCCACCCCAACCACAGCAGGAGTAGCTTAGTCTGGAAAATTGTGATTAATATGTATTTATACTTGGTGACTGGAAAGGACAGAATGATCTGTGCCATATAATTCTGTCTCCATTTAGATAATTAAGTTGATGAGGAATATAGGTTTTTTTTTCACGTATTTGAGGGAAAGAAATAGTTAATTTAAATTTACCAAGCTGGTTTCAAAGCTCCGTTAAATGTCATTTAAAGAGCATTCTAAAATATAACAGCTTTTAGACCAATGTAAACTATAAGGATAAAAGGTTGGCAATGCCTAGCTGGTCGGGCAATGCCTAGCTGGTCGGGCAATGCCTAGCTGGTCGGGCAATGCCTAGCTGGTCGGGCAATGCCTAGCTGGTCGGGCAATGCCTAGCTGGTCGGGCAATGCCTAGCTGGTCGGGCAATGCCTAGCTGGTCGGGCAATGCCTAGCTGGTCGGGCAATGCCTAGCTGGTCGGGCAATGCCTAGCTGGTCGGGCAATGCCTAGCTGGTCGGGCAATGCCTAGCTGGTCGGGCAATGCCTAGCTGGTCGGGCAATGCCTAGCTGGTCGGGCAATGCCTAGCTGGTCGGGCAATGCCTAGCTGGTCGGGCAATGCCTAGCTGGTCGGGCAATGCCTAGCTGGTCGGGCAATGCCTAGCTGGTCGGGCAATGCCTAGCTGGTCGGGCAATGCCTAGCTGGTCGGGCAATGCCTAGCTGGTCGGGCAATGCCTAGCTGGTCGGGCAATGCCTAGCTGGTCGGGCAATGCCTAGCTGGTCGGGCAATGCCTAGCTGGTCGGGCAATGCCTAGCTGGTCGGGCAATGCCTAGCTGGTCGGGCAATGCCAAGTAAGTGAAACAGTTAATGTTTCAGGTTGAGTGAAACATGAAAGTCTGCAGTCGCTGTGGTTATAATAAAAACCTAAAAATGCCGGAAGAAATCAGTAGGTTTTGCTGCGTTCTGAGGAAGTAAAGATAACCCGAGCCTGAAAGTGTGAGCAAAAAGCAGTCAGTTTCAAGTCAGTGACCTCATCAGAAGAAGCATTGTAAAATCATAATTGTCCATCTTCAGAAATAACTGTTTCAAAAGGACCGCGAAAGTTTGTGTCTCTTGGTATCAGTAAACAGAAGTTTCTCCAAAAGCTAAATCTTTTCCTTTCAGCTGGAGTTAAAGGTATGATACCGTGCTGAGTAACTTGACAGTTACTTGCGATTATTAGGTAGTGGGAAGTTGCTAAGAAAAGGACTACCTGTTTTTGCTTGTACCTTGACGAAGGACCCAGGCCTGAAATTGAGTTTACCCTTGACTTTTGATGGATGCTGAGTAACCTGCTGAATTTCTCCAGTACATTTGTGTGTTCCACCCTACTCCAGCCTCTGCAGACTTTCTTGTTTAGCTTTATTTTAGTCCAAGATCTGGCAGAAAAACAAGAAACTTTGGCCTGATAAATGCTGATATTTATTTGAACTGGTAAAGCAACAACTGATGACATCTGGGGTGTTGGTGCATTTTGACTGTGAGTTCGCATTTGTTACCAGATGGTTGTCTCTTTCTCCTCACCCCATCCCTCTCACCTGATGGGCTTTGTCTTATCTATCAAGTCATTGGAAAAAAAAATTTAAAAATTTTCTATTCAAGGAGATAAAAGTTGCTTTTAGATAAAAGGTTATATTTCAAGTTGTTTAAGTACAGCTACACTTGTTTAAGAACAGCTACACTTGTTTATTACTAACTTGGATTTTTGCTGATTTGTAAGTTTTTACTGATCTTGTGCTGGTCAAAAATAAATTCTGAATCTTGTTATGAGCCCTAAGGACCCCAAAACCCAGCAGCAATAGACGTTCACCAAGACAAGTAGTTACTTAAACAAAAGTTGTTTTTAATTATCTTTAAACATGAAAACAGAATCAAACTTTAACTTATCTCTATACTTAACTAACCCAAATTAACCCCCTTCTAATTCTAAGTGCATGTGTATGATTTGTGTGTAAATTTAAGAAAAGTTCTTTGGTTCACAGTTCAATCTTACTTCTCCTTCTTCCAAGTTCTCTGGTTGCAGGCAATTATATAACCATATAACCACACAGCACAGAACAGGCCAGTTCGGCCCTACTAGTCCATGCCGTAACAAATCCCCACCCTCCTAGTCCCACTGACCAGCACCCGGTCCAGACTCCTCCAGTCCTCTCCTCTCCATGTAACTATCCAGTCTTTCCTTAAATGTAACCAATGATCCCGCCTCAACCACGTCTGCTGGAAGCTCATTCCACATCTTTGCGTAAAGAAATTTCCCCTTATGTTCCCCTTAAAATTTTCCCCCTTCAGTCTTCAACCATGCCCTCTAGTTTGAATCTCTCCCACTCTTAATTGAAAAAGCCTATCCACATTTACTCTGTCTGTCCCTTTTAAAATCTTGACCACCTCTATCAAGTCCCCTCTCAATCTTCTACGCTCCAGAGAAAAAAGCCCTAGTCTGCACAACCTTTCCCTGTAACTCAAACCTTGAAATCCTGTCAACATTCTTGTGAACCTTCTCTGCACTCTCTCTATTTTGTTTATATCTTTCCTATAATTTGGTGACCAAAACTGTACACAGTACTCCAAATTTGGCCTCACCAATGCCTTGTACAATTTCATCATAACCTCCCTACTCTTGAATTCAATACTCCGATTTATGAAGGCCAACATTCCAAATGCCTTCTTCACCATACCATCTACCTGAGTATCAGCCTTGAGGGTACTATTTACCATAACTCCTAAATCCCTTTGTTGCTCTGCACATCTCAATAGCCTACCATTTAATGCATATGACCTATTTAGATTTGCCTTTCCAAAATGTAAAACCTCACACTTCTCTGTATTAAATTCCATCAGCCATTTCTCAGCCCACATCTCCAGCCTTCCTAAATCACCTTTTAATCTACGGTAATCTTCCTCACTGTCCACAACACCACCAATCTTTGTATCATCCGCAAACTTGCTTATCCAATTCTCCACCCCTACTGCCAGATCGTTAATATATATATAACAAACAATAATGGACCCAGGACCGATCCCTGAGGAACTCCACTAGTCACCGGCCTCCAATTGGACAAACAATTTTCTACCACTACTCTCTGACACCTCCCATCCAACCATTGCTGAATCCATTTCACTACCTCCTTATTTATACCTAATGTCTCCACCTTTTTTCCTAACCTCCTGTGGGGGGAACTTTGTCAAAAGCTTTACTAAAGTCTAAATAGACAACATCCACAGCTTTCCCTTCATCAACCTTTTTTTGTAACCCACTCGAAAAACTCAATCAGGTTTGTCAAGCATGATCTACCCCTGACAAAACCATGCTGATTACTCCCTATCAATCCCTGTATCTCCAAATATTTGTAAATACCATCCCTCAGAACACTTTCCATCAACTTGCCCACCACAGACGTCAGACTCACGGGCCTATAATTCTCAGGTTTACATTTGGATCCCTTCTTAAACAGCAGAACCACATCCGCCACCCTCCAATCCTTTGGCACTACCCCCGTGGCCAGTGATATCTTAAATATCTCTGTTAATGGCCTTATACTGTGCACAGAATTTAACATGTATAAAGTTCACCAGCCTTTGGTACTGGAAAGGTAAATGTTTATTGCTCAGGAAGGTTCTTGTAGGGTTTGCAGAGAGAGATATTTGTTGTTTCAGGATGTCCACAACTGAGGTACCACCATTAGTCACCTCAATGTCTCGCTGATGAAACTTGTCCCATCAGGGTTCTCCAGAACCTCTTTCTACCACCAAGTTCCTTTCTGTTCCCTTATTCCAAGAGAAACATCAGACAGGTAGCAATTCCAGCCATCCACTGGTCTGGAGCTTTCTATTTCAAACCAGCTTCTCCTGGCTTGCACTGTTCAGTGTCTCACACATACTAGTTGAGAGAGTTTGTTGAGCTTATCCTCTCTCCCTCTAACTACCAGAAAGCCCATGTGATGCTCTCACTTGCAAAAAAACCCCACCTTCTTCAGCAAACAACAGGAGTTATCCTTCTGCTTCCATCTGTTGTCTTAGATAAACAAAACCCAGCAGTGACCTTTCTGTGAGCACTCTGTAGGTACTTTCAAGCAGCCAGTTTGTCTCCTCCAAGACGATGTCTATTCATTTCATGACGTCATTTCAATTAGCACCTACTTGTGAAATGCACATAAAATTCTCCATTGTTTCTGTAAAGTTCACTGAATATAAATTCGTCAATATTTCCAATAAGATCTGTTTTAAAATGTGTGTATGCATGTAACCTACAGTAATTTTACCAAATTCCGTCCAATATTTATCCATTACACTCTTAAGCAGTGGATAAGATGCAAAAAGTAGTTCATTTCATTGTTTACCGGTCTAAAATGAATGCAGTAAAAAAATTGCTGTGCCTGCAGTTTTAAAAAGGAGCGGAGCAGGGACTTGGGGCATTGTAATTAAATTAGGAAGTGTTGATGGAAACAGCTCGGGCAGTGGATTGCTCTGATAGCACAATGTAGGAAGTCTGGGAAAGCACAATTGTCCCTGATGTCAACACTTGAAAGAGATGCATCCAGCTGTAGGTCCTGGGAAACCAAGTAAGGGAATTGGAGCTGGATGAACTCCAGATCATTTGGGAGGCAGAGACAGTGATGGAGAGGAGCCTCAGGGAGAGAGTTCCCCCCCCCCCACCCAAAAAAGTCAGGAGGCAGGTAATAGGTGACTGTTAGGAGAGGGGAATAAGCAGACTGTGCAGAGCACCCCTGTGGCTGTTCCCCTCAACAATAAGTAGACAGTTTTGAATACTGTTGCAGGGGAATGATTTACCAGGGATATGTGATTGTAATTTCTCTGGCAAAGAGGCTGGCCCCTTGGCTCAGAAGGGAGTGGTGGGGGTGGGGGGGGGGAGGAGAAGAAGAGGAGAGCTATGGTAATTGGGGACTCATTGGTTAGACAAGTAGATAAGAGGTTCTGTGAATAAGCTCAAGGCTTTCAGATGGTGTGTTGCCTCCCAGGTGCAAGGGTCAAGGATGTCTCTGATTGAGTTCATAGCAATTTGGAGGGAGATGGTGAGCAGCCAGATATTGTGGTGCATTGACATAGATCGGAGTAGTGATGAGGTCCTGAAGAGGGGATATAGGGAGTGAGAGAAGTAAAAAAGCAGGATCTCAAGGGTGGTAATCTCAGGATTACTGCCTCTGTCACACAATAGAGAGCGTAGGAGTATGAAGTTCTGGCAGATGAATGTGTGGCTGAAGAGTTGGCCAGAGGCTCAGATTTGTGGATCGCTGGGATCTCTTCTGGGGAATGCCTGACCTGTACAAAAAATGGGGTGCACCTGAACTGGAAAGGGACCAATGTTCTGGTGGGCAGGTTTTGTAGAGCTGTTCGTGAGGGTTTAAATTAGTTTGGTGGGGGTTGGAGGGGGGAGATTGGGTGGGAACCAGATGTGATTGCACAGAATAGGGCAGAAGGTCAAAAGCATGATGCCATGTGTTCCGAGTTTGGGAGGAGACAAAACATGAATGTAGCCACTTAGAGGGTCTGAAATGTGTCTAATTCAAGACCAGATGTATTAGGAACAAAGGGGATGAACTTAGAGCATGGATCAGTACATGGAACTACGACATCGTGGCTGTTACAGAGAGTTGGCTGGAGGAAGGGTAAGATTGGTTGATGCAGGTATTGCAGTTTAGGTGTTTTAAGAGGGATAGGATGGGAGGTAAGAGAGAGGAGGAAGTAGCATTACTGGTCAGTATCATGGCTATAGAAAGGGAGGACACTGCAGAGGGAGTGTCCACTGAATTTGTGTGGGTGGAAGTCAGAAATAGGAAGGGAGCTATCACTGTGCTGGGAGTAGTCTATAGATCCCCAAATAGCCCTCTGGACACTGAGGAGCAGATGAGCAGGCAGATTTTTGGAATGGTGTAGGAAATACGGGTTGTAGTTATGAGTGATTTCAACTTGCTTATTCTGTCCCAGAATAATCTGGGACAGGGACCAGTGGAAAAAACACTGTGAGCAAGCGGCATCAAATAACATCATTTTACACTGGGGATTAACCACCTCTACCCCTAATCACGTCCCTGGCGTTCACTGATAAAACGAGTGGAAAATGGACAGCAGAAAGTCACCTGTTTCCAGTTGAAGGTAGAACACTCTAATCCCTGGGGATGAATTGTGTCCCAGTTAAGGGTGGCCTAGTGGAACAGCACAAAGAATATCCTATCTATCCCAGGATACAGCATAGCCAACTAACTGGGATACCAGGGGAAAAGGGGAAAGTGATTAGCACCTTCTTATTTCAAGAAGGATAGATGGGGATGAATTTATCAGGTGTGTCCAAGATGGATTCCTGACACAGTCTGTGCAGCAGCTGATGAGAGGAGAGCCTATATGGGATCTAATTCTGGGTAATGAACCTGCTCAGGTGCTGGACCTCTCAGTGGGGGAGCATTTTGGTGAGTGGTCACAACTCCCTGATCTTTAGTGTAGCTATGAAAATGATAAAAGCAGACAAAAGGGGAGAGGGCTTAATTGGGGAAAGGCTAATTATGATGGGATGAGGCAGGATCTAGTGAACTAGTGAAAGTAAATTAGAAACTGATGTTCAAGGGAAAAAGGACAGAGTAAGTAATGTGGAGGAAGTTTAAGGATAATTTGTGGGGAGTTCAGGATAGGTTTGTCCTACTGGGACAAGGACAAGGGAACAGTGAGGCAGCTAGTCAAGAAGAAGGAAGCATATATTAGACATATATTAGCAAAAAAAAAAGGAAGGGCACATGAGAATGTATGGTAGCCAGGAAGGAACCTGAGAGAGGTTTTAGGAGAGCTCGATGGGGGCATGAGAAGGCCTTGGCATGTCAGATTAAGGAGAATCCTAAGGCGTTCCATGCATATGTGAAGAACGGAAGGATGACAAGAATGAAGATGGAGCCACTAAAGGATAAAGGAGGCAACATATACCTGGAGGGGGAGGAGATTGGGGAGGTCCTAAATGAATACTTTGTTTCAGTATTCACAAGAGAAAAGGACCTTGATCAGAGTGGGGTCAGAATAGAACAGCTTGTTTACTGGACAGTGTTGAGATTAAGGAAGAAGAAACTTTGGATTTTCTTAAAAACATTAAAATTGATCAGGGCCAGAGATGATTATACCCCAGGTGGTTGTGGGAATTGAGAAAAGAGCTAGGACCTTTGAATTTTCTTTGGCTGCAGGGGCAATGCCAGAGGATTGGAGAATGGCAAATGTTGTTTCCTTATTTAAAAAAAGATAATAGGGAAAATCCTGAGAATTATAGACCTGGTGAGTCTTGCATCAGTGGTGTGCAAACTATTGGAGAGGATTCTTAAGGTAGGATCTATGAGCATTTGGGGACATACAGGACACTCAAGGATAGTCAGTATGGCTTTGTGAAGGGAAGGTTGTGCCTCACAAGCCTTTTTTTTTGAGAAGGTAACAAAAGAAATTGATGAGGGTAGGGTGGTAGATGTGGTCTACATAGATTTTAGTAAGGCATTTGACAAGGTCCCCCATGTGGATCTAAAAAAAAAAATGGCTTGCAGGTAGAAAGTAGAGAGAAGTAGTGGAAGGAAAGTATTTTTCCTGGAGGTCCACGACTAGTGGAATGGTGTAAGGATGTGTTCTGGGAACCCTGCTCTTTGTGGTTTTTATAAATGACCTGGATGAAGAGGTGAACAGATGGGACAGTAAGTTTGCGGATAATACAAAGGTTGTAGGAGTTATGGATGGAGCTGAAGTGTTATTGAAGGTTACAAAAGTGTATAGACAGGGTGCAGAGTGGGGTGGAAAATGGGCAGATGGATTTCAATCTGGTTAAGTGTGAGGTGATGTATTTTGGAAGGTCAAATCAGAAGGCTGAGTACAGGGTTAATGGTCGGTTACAAGAGTGTGGATGAACAGCAGGACCTTGGGGTTCAAATCCATACATTCCTCAAGGTTGCTGCACAGGTTGATAGGATAGTTCAGAAGGCCAATGGGATGCTTGACTTCATTAATAGGGGGGATTGGGTTCAAGATAAGAACTGGTAAAACCACACTTTGTATTCAATTCTGACCATCTCATTACAGGAAGGATGTAGAAGCTATGGAGAGGGTGCAGAGGAGATTTACTAGGATATTACCTGGATTGGAAAATGTATCTTATGAGGCAAGGTTAGCAGAGCTGGGACTTTTTTCTTTGGAGTCTCGAAGGATGAAGACTTAATAAAGGTTTACAAGATTATGAGAGACATAGATCGGGTGGATAGCCAGTGCCTATTTCCAAGGGCAGGAATAATAAACACTAGAGGACATGAGTACAAAGTAAAGGAAGGGAAGTTTAGGGGAGACATCAATTATAAGTTTTATGCAGAGAGTTATGGATGCCTGGAATGCCATGCCAGGGATGGTGGTGGAGGCTGAAACATTAAGAGGCATTTCAGAGACTCCAAGGCAGGCACATGAATGGAAGAAAAAGAGGGTTAAGGGGTAGGGAGGGTTTAGTACTTTTTTTTAAAGAAATGTATGGGTCAGCACAACATCGGGGGCTGTACTGTGCTGTCATGCTCTACGCTAATTGATTTGGAATAAAATGTCCTTTAAAACTCTTGTTTGACTTAGTGGAACAACCCAAGCACAATAGAAATTATGAATTAAGATAGTATGCTGGAGAAACCGAGTAGGCCATGCATTGTTCATAGATGAAAGTAAAAGGCAGCCAACGTTTTGTGCCTGAGCCCTGCTTCAGGAATGCCAAAAAACAGGAGGATGCTTGAATAAAAAGATGGGGGAGGGCTGAAGGGAGATGAACACAAATCAACAGGTGAATGTAGGTGGGAGGTGATTTAACCTGAATTGTTACCACTCAGGAAGGTCTTTGTTGGTCTCAGAGAGAGATTTTCGTTGGACACACACAAACTGATCTCATTCATTGTCTTGCCAAAGAAACTTGCCCCCTCGTGAGTTTTTCCAAACGATAACCTTCCAGATTACCACAGTTTTCTTTTTTCCCCTATTTCAGGAGAAACACAATAACCAGCCACAACCTCTGCAATTGGCTACAGAGATTTGTAATAGGCTGAACTCGGAACTCAAAACCCATCTTGAAATGGGGTCTTGTAGCAGGTCTGCAAACTTTCAGTCTTCAACACCAACTGCTGCATTAAACTGACTATCTCTCCCTCTTTGCAAAACAATGAGACCCCTCTTAGAACAGACTTCAACCAGAAATTTGGATTGCTGGCACCAGTTTAGCAGTAAACAGTTAATCAGTTTCTGAGCTTGGACAACTGTTCAAACATGCTGTGCCTTTAGAGACAATAGTCCATTTCAATGCTACAATGTCAGTCCAATTAACACCCACCTGTGAAGTCTTCACAGGCACTCTTCATGGTTTCTGTTAAGTCGATGGCAGACATGGAGTCCACACTTAGGCATAACTCTTGCATTTTAAATAAGATATCTTTTGTGAGCTGTTGATGTCTCTTGTAGAATGTAAACTAATATCTAAACCCCCACAATCTAAACTTACCCCTAAAGATGTATGTTATTCCATAAATGTATTAACTTATTCTATAATAAGACACAATGAAGCGATCTCTCAGTCTGTGTTAGAGGAGGCTGCATTGGGAACTTCATCATGTGTTGTGTATTTACACCTTGTGTCTTGCACCCCAAATTATTCTGAGCAAAGCAGGTGGCCTTCCTGAACATAAGTTCCTACTTTTGTAAACTGGATGAGTCAAGATTTTCCAAATAACCTCTCATATTTGCTGGTAAATAGAAATATACCTGCTGTCACTTTACCTCTACCTCAGAAAGGGACAAGCAAGCTCTGGTAGACGTTGGACTCTGATTTTTTTCTTGTTCAAGAGAAGATCTTATTTCTACTTCAGATGGTGCAATTTTTGGGGGGTTCTCTACTTTTATTTCTTTTAAACCTAATCAATATATCTACAGATTTACTTCTGGTAAATTTAAAAAAAAATTCTGATGGAAAGGGGTGTCAGTAATCATATTTATTCTTAATTTGTTCAAATGACATCAATTGCCCTTGCTCATAAGTCTTCAATGGTCCCTTTACGAGACCAAATTTAATTATCTAATATACAAGGTTATGAGTCAAAGATGTTTTAAGAGATAAATTAATCTTTATTCCAATATCTTTATTTGTATTAGGCCAAATTCTAATCAAATGTTTCAATAGAGTAGTTTCTCTTTCAGCAGCATTAATTTCTCCTTCCATTTATGTATAAAATCTTCTGCTTTTCTCTTGCCTATTTTATCTTATTCTATTTTTACCCAAGCAGTTTTTTTCCCCCTCTTCAAAGAAAGAGGTGAGAAATTTTATTTGGGTTGCTCTATAGTAATTTTTAAAGTTAGAGAGCTGTAGATCTCCCATTTCATATTTCCATAAAAAATGCTCATTTATTTAATACTTGAAAGTATTTTTGAGCCATTAATATAGGCAATGATTGAAAAAGATACTGTATTCTGGGAAATATATTAATTTTTATACAATTAATTCTTCTTACGAAAAGTTATAGGCATTATTGTCCATCTATTTAAACCTCAAACTTGTTAAAGTAATGGCAAATAATTCAGTTTATATAAATTTTGTAAGTTATTTTCTGTATAAATTCCTAAATATTTTATCCCATTTGTCGATCACTAAAACTGAGTACTTGTTTGGCAAATTATGTAATTACTTGCAAGAGGTGTAGTAATTTCACTCTTGACCCAATTTATTTTATAACCTGGAACTGTACCACATTCTTCTAACATTAAGTGCAACTTTTGTAACGAATTTTCTGGTTCTGTCAAATAAATCAGCAAATAAGATAATCTTGTGTTCCTCTTGATAAATTCTGAAACCCTTAATATCTAGATCTCTACGAATTGATTCTGCCCAGGGCTCTATAGCTAAAACAAATAATGCTGGTGACAATGGACATCCTTGTCTACTAGATCTTGTTAATCGAAATGGAGCAGAAATTTGACCATTTGTTACCTCCTTGGCTTTAGGTTCAATATTACAAAGCTCCAAATACTCCAATTTTTTATTAATAAGCTTTTTATTTTTTTCTTCTGCCATAGGGAACTTTTTTTTATCAGGTTGAATTAGCTTCTCTGCTTCAATAGAGCAGCACTTCCATCCAGATAGAAAAGCAGTCTACTTCCATTAATCTCAAGCAGTGCACCTCTGGCTTTTGCTTCCTTTGCTGCCAACTTTAAGATCATTTCTGAGACATTTTTCAATACAGAACAAGGCTTTTGGTCCGAGATTGGTTTTGGGACCAGGACTCCATGAGCCCTTTCAATTTCAATAGGTGAAGTAAATTTGTTCTGCCCCAGGACTTCAGGTATCCAATGTTGAAAATATTATATAGGATCTTGTCCTTCCATGCCTTTTGGGAGCAACAATCTTAATATTATTTATTTCACTAAAATGTTCTAATGTGTCCAATTTTTTCATTATTTTCTTCCTGTCAATTGTCCATGCATCTGAATCAACTTTATCCTTCACATCCTCCACTTCATCTTTGACAAATTTAATCCTTCCATCCAGATAGAGTCTTCATGTTTTTGACAATCTTGTAAATATTCTAAGTTTTCGTATTTAATGTTATTTAGCTCTCAGCAGGTCTTCATTAGTTGTCTTTTCCAGCTTTTTTAATCTTCTTGGCTTTAGCTATTTTTTGAAATCTTCTTTAATTCTGTGATTATAGCTGCATTTCTTAATCTGTGATACATTCACTGTGTGTGTCCTCCTCTTTGTCTTCCAAAACCTCCTGCGTCTACCAGTAGTGGTTTTCCTTGTCCCTGCTTTCGATGTTGTGGGTTCTTCCTCTTTGTGCATGCATGATTTCCTACACATGCACAGTTGTGTTCCTTCATCGGGATCGATGCCGTAGCCCTATTCTGACAGTGGAGAGATGTTCTCAGCTGTGTGGGTACGTACAGCAGGGCTTCCATTGATCCATGGGCCTCTTTTCCTGGATTTCTTCAGTTGATCGTTGGACTTTGGTTTCTTTTTGGTGGCATTCTTGTAGAATGTAAAAATAAGTTCCAATTTCAACACCACTCCTGAAGCATATTTCAGATTTTGATTTATGCAGTTTTTATGGCGTGTGATATAGTTGATGTTTAAAAATAAAAGTGTATTGAACCAGTCTATATCTTGCATTGATCGTTGATGACATAGTATCCTAAGCATCCCTCTCATTTCATTACTTGAAAGCAGGACCATTGTGGGACCCCAACTTTCTCAGAAGAAGGACCTTAATTGAAGAAAGTAGTGGAAGGTTCTATTCGACAAATCATATTTCTGTTTTAGTGGTTCAAAGGACATAAATAGCTCTTCTTCATAACAATCTTAAGTATACCAAATTCCTTTCTCATACCATGTATTTAAGATTTTTTTTACCCAAACTCATGGGCAATAATTCATTCTGGCACATTGGTGCTTTTGGTGATAACCTCACTATTTCCCCCAATATACTGATTCATCTCATACCAAATTTTATTTATAAATACGACTCTTCAATGTAACTATGTGATATCCCCCAAATATTTATGGAAAAAATTATAGCTCTGACAGTATGTGTTAAACTTTTATAAACACGTCAAATGTAATAAATATCTGCAAAACTTGCCCCTCCCCCCCCCCCCCACAAATACAAAAGTATAGCTTTTCATAATTTTTTAGGCATATTGTAGCATGTTGTGTGCGAGCACAGAGAAGAGACTGAGACAACAGTCTGTGAGCTCTGGTATCACAACTGCTTTAATTTGAATCTTGCACTGCAACCTTTAAGCCCCATCTCAGTCCTACCCCTAACATCCTGACACTTGCTTCCTGATGATGCAAGCGCATATGTGACCTTCCGGCCTGGACAGGAAGAGATGGTCCCATGACGCTACCCTTAGTGTGGTTGCCCCACTGACCGCATGTGACAAGAGGGGCTGGTTTGCCACACAACCCCCCCCCCCTCCGAACTAGCACTGATGATCTCGTATGTGTCGAGGGAGAGGTGTGCTGTTTTGGCAGCCAACCTTTACGCACTGGTGAGGGAGACTGTACTGGCTGGGACAAGTCCACATGTGCCGATTTTAAATGGCCCAGTGTGAATACCTTCTCCTTTCCCCCAATGTCAAGGGTGGATGTTGAAACATTTCTATGTAGCACCTTGTATGGGCCCTCATAAGGTCGTTAAAGGGGAGTCAACCTGCACACAAACACATACTTCCAGGAAGACAAGTCCGGGGGGTAGTTGCAGGGTGGTTGACCGTGTCGCGATGACGAGGGAGGTTTGATAGAGCCCAGTTTGTCACACAGCTGCTCAAGGATGATGGCGATGTCAGTGTCATGTTTGGTTGCTGGAGGGAGTCTAGTTCGGCCAAAGATGCCCTGAGGTCATCCTTGAGTGCTGTGCATATGCCTAGGAGAACCCAAGGCAGTTTGCCCATGCAGATGGGCTTATCGAAGCATGCCATCAGCGCTGATTTGAGGTTGCGGTGGAAGCACTTGACTAGTCCATTGATTTGAGGGTGGTAAGCTGTGGTATGGTGCAACTGGATGCCCAGGAGTCTGGAGAGTTGTGTCCTTCGGGCGGAAGTAAATTGTGCTCCCCGGTCAGTCATTACATCCATTGGAACACCGAAACGGGAGACCCAGATGGAAGGGAAATCCCTGGCGCATGTCTGGGATGGGTATGACTTCTGGTCAGAAAGTGAATCTGTCCATCACTGTGAGTAGGTAGTGGGATCCCTGGGAGACAGACAGTGGTCGATGGGAGCATTTGAACCTTTGGGTTGGGCCATTAAAGTATTAGAATTTGTGCTTGGTGTGCCACTGGACCTTGGACGTCTGGCAGTCTGTGCAGTTCTTCGGCCATTCTGTGACCACCACACGCCGTACGAAACAAATTTTGCAGATACTAGCTGTACTGTTGTACAGATGGAGGGGTGCGAAAAGCCGTGAATTAAGTCAAAAACAGTTCTCCACTGTGCGGGGATGAGAAGATGGAGCTGGCCAATGGAAATGTTGCAGAGGAGTGTGGTGTTCTCAGCATCAAGTGGGAGGTCTTGGTGCTGCAGCCCCGTGATTGCTGTTCTGAAGCTGAGTGTCTCAGAGTCATTCTATTGTGTCTGAGCCAGATCATGGTAGTCGATGCTGTTATAAGCCCAGAGGACCCCAAAACCCAGCAGCAATAGATATTCACCAAGACAAATGGTTATTTAAAGGGAAGTTGCTTTTAATGATCTTTAAACATGAAAACAGGATCACACCTTAACTTACCACTATTGACTTAACTAACCTAATTTATCCCCCTTCTAATTCTAAGTGCATGTAATTTTGTGTAAGTTCAGAAAAGTTCTTCGATTCACAATCCAAACTCACTTCTCATTCGTCCAAGTTCACTGTTGTGGGCAATTCTTATAATGTGCACAGAATTTAACATTTATAAAGTTCACCAGGTTTTGGTGCTTGAAAGGTAAATGATTATTGCTCAGGAAGGTTCTTGTTGGTTTTCAGAGAGAGATTTGTTGTTCCAGGACATCCACAACTGATGTATTTCTATCAATCAACTCAGTGTCTTGCTGACGAAACTTGCGCATTCAGGGTTCTCCAGATAATAATCTCTTTATTTCAGGTCATCACAGAGTTCCTTTTTATTTCTCTTATTTCGAGTGAAACATGAGACAGCTAGTCCTCTCCTCTTGCATGAATGACAAGGACTTTGATCAGGCTGTCTTCCAAATGGGGCTTTCTACAAGCTTGCCAGCTTATCCTATTCCAGTCCCAACTGCTTCTGGTGGCTGTACACTCTAGAAAATCTCTCTCTCTCTCTCTCTCTCTCTCTCTCTCTCTCTCTCTCTCTCTCCTCCCCCCCCCCCCCCAACAGCAAGTTCTCTTCCAGACAATCTGCGGCTCCAACGAGATCTTTCATCTATTGCCTTTTGTAAACAACAATCCATGAGTGAAGTCTCTTGAGCACTCTCCAAATCTTTTGCAAAAGCTGTGGAGCCAATATGTCTAACATTAGCAGAGCTCCAGTATTTCAAATAACATCTGTTTTAAAGTGTTTGTATGTAACCTACTCTAACAAACCTTTCCAAATTTTTCTCCCAAAAACATATCTATATACTCTGTCATAGCATCCAATTCCACTTGATCTTTATTTTCCATTTTTGGCAGTTCAATTGAGGAAAGAGATTAATCCATCTCTCTAGAGTCACTTAGCAATTCTGACTTGTACAGTTTTGTATAATATTGTTTAAAAGTATCATTGATTTCTTTCAGTCTTTGTTAATTTATAAGGCTCTGTTTGGATTGCATTAATCATCCTTGATGTCCCTTTCACCTTTATTTGCCACAACAGAACTTTAAGCTCTATCTCCCAATTCATAATATTTCTGTTTTGATTTTAAAATAGTTCTTTGTATTATATAGTTGTATGTATGATATTTCAATTTTTTTATTTTCTAAGATCTTATATTTATCTTTCAAACCCAATCGCTGGTACTCTTTTACCAACTCTTATTTCTTTCTCCACACCATTAACCTCTGCCATGTTTTTTTAACGTATGAAATTATTGTCCCCTTAAATAAGTCTTGAGTGTGTCCCATATTTTTTTTTTAAACTTTCATTAGTGCAGGGGCAATGTGTTTCACAAAACAATTCTATTTGTCCCTCTCTTCTATCTCTGGGATCAATAGTGTTAGGGTCAGCAGTGCATGATCAGATAGCAATCTAATCAGACACTCTATTTTAACCACTCTGTTTTCCAATTGTGTAGACATTTTAAAAAAAAACCAATTCTTGTATAAGAATCATGAACCTTTTGATTTGAATGAATAATCTCTTGCACTGGGTGTGACTGTCTCCATACATCTCCATACATCTATCAAATTTAACTCCTTCATAAAGGATAAAGTAAGTTTTAGAGCTTTTACTTTTGTTACTGTTTGCTGATTTATCAAAGATGGAGTCCAAGCAAAAATTAAAATTTACTTTCCAATATATTTTGCCTCCCTTCCACTGTTTTTAAGAAAACATCCTGCATAAAGAATTCATCATCAAAATTCGGACCATAAATATTCAGAAGTGTCCAGGATTACATTACAAATCTTCCCGCTGAATCAATGGATGTGTCCTCAACCAACATGGTATATTTTAGTTAATTAAAATTGGCACTCTTGCTTTGGAGTTGAAGGAAGACAAAATGACTTGTTCTACTCATGCCCTTTTTTAATTTATTATGCTCCAATTTTGTAAAGTGCATTTCCTGTAGAAAAGTTGTGTCTTTAATTTTCTTTTCATGTGCCAAGACTCTCTTCCTTTGAATGGCTCCGTTTAAACTGTTAATGTTACAACTAATAACTTTTAACATTTTACTCATATTCATATTACAAAAGTCCAGCTTTGCCATATGACCCTTCTGCTTATTCATTCAGTACTATAATTTTTCCTTTTTAAAGAAAAGGCACAGCAGTATCCCTGCACTGACAATGATGTAAACGAGAAACCCCAGAGGTCCACGAAAAAAGCCTGCACTTCCCTTAACTTTGGCACCATTTTGTAAAACTCTCCTTCTCCGATACCATTAACCCCCTTAATTCGCAATATCTGCCCTGATACTATATTACTAAATATTCACCCTCTTCCGAGCTCTCTTTATACATTTCAATTTTACTTTAACTAATAAAAGATCATTCAATATATAACTCTCCTTTTACCTTAACTCAGATTTTTAAGTTCACAGATCACTTTGTCTTTTTCTTATTTTTCTTCCTGGAATGTATTCTGAGGTCCCCCTATAGTCCTTGGGAGATTTGCAGAACTTTTGAGGTTCATTTGACACATCGATCCTCAACGTTATTGGGTATAGCATTGAGTATTAATGTTCTGTATTCACAGTTGTCACTTGACGTCATCAGATTCTTTTCTTTGCTTAACCAAGTTCGTACTAATCTTTTTTTTTCAAATTTTATTGGCACATGTAAAAGTTTCATATATAGCCAAATTTTCTATTTATTAAAATCAATACATTCTATTTTATCATTTTTCTCCCACCCACCCCCTCCCATACAGAAAAACCCCAAAAGAAATGGGTTTTTCCTCCTTTGTCTTTTGTCAGTGAGGTGGGCTCTGTGGTCTTCTTCAAAAGAGGTTGCTGCCCGCTGATCTGTGAGGCGCCAAGATGCACGATTTGAGGCGATATCAGCCCATTGGCGGTGCTCAATGTGGCAGGCACCAAGAGATTTCTTTAGGCAGTCCTTGTAACTCTTCTTTGGTGCACCTCTGTCATGGTGGCCAGTGGAGAGCTCGCCATATAACACGATCTTGGGAAGGCGATGGTCCTCCATTCTGGAGACGTGACCTACCCAGCGCAGTTTGATCTTCAGCAGCGTGGATTCGATGCTGTCGACCTCTGCCATCTCGAGTACTTCGATGTTAGGGATGAAGTCGCTCCAATGAATGTTGAGGATGAAGCGGAGACAACGCTGGTGGAAGCATTCTAGGAGCCGTAGGTGATGCCGGTAGAGGACCCATGATTCGGAGCCGAACAGGAGTGTGGGTATGACAACGGCTCTGTATACGCTAATCTTTGTGAGGTTTTTCAGTTGGTTGTTTTTCCAGACTCTTTTGTGTAGTCTTCCAAAGGCGCTATTTGCCTTGGCGAGTCTGTTTATCTCGTTGTCGATCCTTGCATCCGATAAAATGGTGCAGCCGAGATAGGTAAACTGGTTGACCGTTTTGAGTTTTGTGTGTCCAATGGAGATGTGGGGGGGCTGGTAGTCATGGTAGGGAGCTGGCTGATGGAGGACCTCAGTTTTCTTCAGGCTGACTTCCAGGCCAAACATTTTGGCAGTTTCCGCAAAACAGGACATCGTGCGCTGAAGAGCTGGCTCTGAATGGGCAACTGAAGTGGCATCGTCTGCAAAGAGTAGTTCAAGGAAAAGTTGCTCTTGTGTCTTGGTGTGAGCTTGCAGGCACCTCAGATTGAAGAGACTGCCATCCGTGCGGTACCGGATGTAAACAGTGTCTTCATTTTTGAGGTCTTTCATGGCTTGGTTCACCTTACAAAGCCGTCCTGGCCAGAGAAGAAACAAGCCTTCCATTGCGCATGCAGCCATCTTCAGCGCAAACTCCGGGAGATCCAAAATGAGTGGTGGACTAGCCTCGCCAAATGAACCCAGCTCAGCGCGGACATTGGCAACTTCAGGGGTTTTTACGAGACTCTAAAGGCTGTGTACGGCCCCTCACACCAGGTCCAAAGCCCGCTGCGCAGCTCAGACGGCAAAGTCCTCCTCAGCGACAAGATCTCCATCCTCAACCGATGGTCAGAACACTTCCAATCTCTTTTCAGTGCCAACCGCTCAGTCCAAGATTCCGCCCTGCTCCAGCTCCCTCAACAGCCCCTAAGGCTAGAGCTGGATGAGGTCCTCACCCGGGAAGAGACATATAAGGCAATTGAACAACTGAAAAGTGGCAAAGCAGCAGGTATGGATGGATTTCCCCCCCCCAGAGGTCTGGAAGGCTGGCGGCAAAATTCTGCATGCCAAACTGCATGAGTTTTTCAAGCTCTGCTGGGATCAAGGAAAGCTGCCTCAGGACCTTCGTGATGCCATCACCCTGTACAAAAACAAAGGCGAGAAATCAGACTGCTCAAACTACAGGGGAATCACGCTGCTCTCCATTGCAGGCAAAATCTTTGCTAGGATTCTCCTAAATAGAATAATACCTAGTGTCGCCGAGAATGTTCTCCCAGAATCCAAAGTTATACAACTTTGCATTTCACCATGCCATCTATCTAATACCAAATCTGTATCAAATTT
Source organism: Narcine bancroftii (assembly GCF_036971445.1). Taxonomy (NCBI): domain Eukaryota; kingdom Metazoa; phylum Chordata; class Chondrichthyes; order Torpediniformes; family Narcinidae; genus Narcine; species Narcine bancroftii. Next base: position 147,605,757 of record NC_091474.1, read on the forward strand.
CCATGAAACAGCTACACATTTTTTTTAAAAAAATTCCTTTTGAAGCCAATCCAATTTAAAATCTGGAGTAATCCGTGCTATATCCCCCAAAAGAAACCATGTAGGATTTTTCAGGAGCTTAACCTGTTGAAGAAAATCTATTATATTAATCCAGAAAGAATTCAGTTTGGGACATGTCCATGTAGAATGTAAAAACAAAAGTACCTATATCCTGTTTTCTTCGAAAACATTTATCTGAAATATCTAACTTCAATCTAAGCTTTTGTGGTGTAATGTATAACTGATGTACGAAATTATACTGTACAATTCTATATCTAACATTTATTGTATCTTTCTATTATCGTAACATAATTGTGTCCAGTTTCTATCAGTTATATCTATACCCAAATCCTTTTCCCACCTTAGTTTCGATTTATACAATCTTTCTTTACTCCCCTCAACAGTAATAAATACATGACAGATATAAACTTTTTATATTTGGATTTGATATTATTGTTTCTATTTCATTGTCTTCTAACAGTAAATAAGATGCAGTTAATCTTTCTTGTAAATAATTCTTTAATTGATAATATTTAATTATTGTCTTATTTTGTATTCTATGTATCGTTTTTAATTGGTCAAATGTCATTACAAACTAAAGTCTTGAAGAAAAAAAAACAGTAGTTTTCCACCACCAACTCTACTGGGCCATTATTTTCCCTGGCATATTCAACTGCTGCTCTTAGTGTTGCCTCCTGATCCCGGTAACTCAAAATTCTAACCAGCACCAGTCGTGGTCTTTGATCATCTGGTCTTCTGGGGCTGAGGGTCCAGAGGGCTCTCTCAATAAGCAAGTTTTCTTTGCATCTTCCTGTTCCCAACACTTGTGGTATCCATTCCTCAAAGAACCCCATCGGGTCGGTCCCTTCTTTTAGCCCACTGTTACGGACATTATTCCTTCTGCTGAAATTCTCCATGTGATCTATTTTATCCAAGCAGCAGTTGTTTATCCAATTTTCATGGCATTGCATTTTCTTCCAGAGCCTTCAGTTTTTCTTGAGCCATTATCAGATTATTTTCGACCTGGCTTACCCAAGTCGTCAAGTTTTCAAGGCCCGATATTTTGTCTCCCACCTCTCTCAGTAAGTTTTCTACCTGAGAGAATCATCCACGCAATGTTTCCATTGTTTTGCAGCAACTTCTGCAGATCGGGTGTCAACTCCTCTTCCCCCCGTCTATATGAGTCTGCTCTGACATCATGGTGGCACCTTCTTCACCACTCCCTTATGGACTTACTGTCGATGATCTCGGCAAATTTTGAACTTCTTCAGCCCTAATTTTTTTTTGGTTCTTGTTTTTTCCACCTGTAATTTTTTATTTTTAGTACGTTAAATCTTTAGTCTGGTGACTTTGAATCGTCTTTTTAATCACTCTTCATAGAGAGCTCTTCTAACCCACGTCTGACTAGATCCTTCGCATGCCCACGCCTCCCACTTTGAACCATAACTTGACCACAACTCTGCCTTTCAATGTACACAATGTCCTGCAATAAGTTTGGTGAATTTGAAATTTAAAAAATAAATATTTAAATTTTGAGGATTGCATAAAACATAATTTTTCACTAGGCCATGCCAGGTTGTTATGTATTACTTATGAGGCGCCTGCAAGCTCACACCAAGACACAAGAGAAACTTGTCCGTGAACTACTCTTTGCAGATGATGCCGCTTTAGTTGCCCATTCAGAGCCAGCTCTTCAGCGCTTGACGTCCTGCTTTGCGGAAACTGCCAAAATGTTTGGCCTGGAAGTCAGCCTGAAGAAAACTGAGGTCCTCCATCAGCCAGCTCCCCACCATGACTACCAGCCCCCCCACATCTCCATCGGGCACACAAAACTCAAAACGGTCAACCAGTTTACCTATCTCGGCTGCACCATTTCATCAGATGCAAGGATCGACAATGAGATAGACAACAGACTCGCCAAGGCAAATAGCGCCTTTGGAAGACTACACAAAAGAGTCTGGAAAAACAACCAACTGAAAAACCTCACAAAGATAAGCGTATACAGAGCCGTTGTCATACCCACACTCCTGTTCGGCTCCGAATCATGGGTCATCTACCGGCACCACCTACGGCTCCTAGAATGCTTCCACCAGCGTTGTCTCCGCTCCATCCTCAACATCCATAGAGCGCTTACACCCCTAACGTCGAAGTACTCGAGATGGCAGAGGTCGACAGCATCGAGTCCACGCTGCTGAAGATCCAGCTGCGATGGATGGGTCACGTCTCCAGAATGGAGGACCATCGCCTTCCCAAGATCGTGTTATATGGCGAGCTCTCCACTGGCCACCGTGACAGAGGTGCATCAAAGAAAAGGTACAAGGACTGCCTAAAGAAATCTCTTGGTGCCTGCCACATTGACCACAGCCAGTGGGCTGATAACGCCTCAAACCGTGCATCTTGGCGCCTCACAGTTTGGCGGGCAGCAACCTCCTTTGAAGAAGACCGCAGAGCCCACCTCACGAACAAAAGGCAAAGGAGGAAAAACCCAACACCCAACCCCAACCAACCAATTTTCCCTTGCAACCGCTGCAATCGTGTCTGCCTGTCCCGCATCGGACTTGTCAGCCACAAACGAGCCTGCAGCTGACGTGGACTTTTTACCCCCTCCATAAATCTTCGTCCGCGAAGCAAAGCCAAAAAAGGATGTTGACAGTGAACACTGATTCATAAACTTATGATCCATTTTTTGATACATTATGAAAATAGTTTGGCCCATAAAAGAAGTCAAAAACTGACACACACATTCAGAAATGGAATTGTTATTGCCAGTGTGCCGACCTTTCCCTGAGATGTCTGTTTCAAACGAATGTTCTAATTCCTGGATGTTTTGAGATCCTCTTAATTAGGTTCTTATAATACAAGAGAGGAAATGTTTTGATTGGTCACGCTGCCCCAGCTTGAAGCCATCTGTTCAAGAGCTTATGAACTGCTGCAGAATTAATTCAAAATACTTAATTATTTCTGAAAAAAAGTGGCAGTCTTGATTGTTATGCTATGACCTGAATGCACATTGAAGTCGGCCTGCTGCAAAAACCATCTCAAACAAAAACTCTTCAGAGCTGTGATCTTGCCAGCTTTTTCACATTTTCGGATCCAAGTAGTTGTTGCAATTAACATATCTTGATGATGGTTCCATTCAGTGTGTTTTGTTTGGGAGCATGCAACTGTCCATGTGTTTTTTCCAATTGCTTTGAGCTTGGATTTGGCATTTTAATTATTAATGACACAATGGCAACCAAACCTGAAGTATATATTTATTCTTTCACTGTTTTCTATCCTTTATTTAAGGTTGTTTTCATTAGTATCCCTCATATAATATCTGTTTATCATGCCTTAACAAATGGCATTCAAAACTCTATTCAAATGAAATCCCTCTTATCTACTTTACTTGGTGTAGCATCAAAAACAGAATTACTTGTCAAAGACAATTTCTTTTCATAAAAAACCTGTTGATTGTGTTTTTTTTAATCAATATCTGATGAACCATTGTTACCAAGTTCTCAATAACCCCTTTTACATAGAGCCATATGACCTGGTTTTATCTGCCTTTCAAGCATTGTGTGTGTGTGTGAGAGAGAGAGACAGATTAGATGGTCCAGTCTTACCCACCTTTGAACCTCCAAGGGGAGGATAATCTTAGCAGTGCAGTGTATTTGACTCACAGAGCTGGCTTTTTGCAGTTCTGGGTGAACAAGTAAGCCAGCTTCCTAAGACGTGTCATGTCTCGGGGAATACTGCGGCTTTGCAGTACAAAGTGGGCTACTGTGCAAGATTGGTAGATTTTCAGATATATTGAACATTATACTTGAATAATACCACAGTATTATTTTTTTCCCAGGAATAATGTGAATTCAGAGGGCCCATCTAAAACAGAATGTGGTGAGATTAAAGGGAGTATGGGAAATAGAGGCTCTGGTGAGTGTGAGCTGTGTGCTGGGAGAAACCTTGGGATTTCTTTTTTTTTAAACTTTATTTAAGATTTTATAACATGAATAACATATAGGATTACATTAAAAAAAAATTAAGAATAAAATAATAAAATTACAATACAGTATCAGTAATCTAAATAAACTATACCCTTCCCAATAATTGTTACACATTAATAACCCAACTCAAATTAGTCCAACCCCCCCTTTCCCCCCAAAATAAAGAGTGAAGAATTAATAAAGTTAATAATATATGTGAGAAAAAAACCCACTTACAAAAAAAACAAAAACATAACTGATTAAAATACTAACAAAAACATAACTGATTAAAATACTAACAAAAAGAAAAGTAATTAATACTAAGATATCAGACTTAAAAAACATATTTAAATCAAACTTAAATGCATATATTTAACAAACGGAGTTAAGATGAAACATATATTTAACTCAAACTTAATATAAAAAATTAGTAAAGTTAGTTACATTATCTATCAAAAATTCTTAAACAATAATCAATTCTTTAAAAAAAATTGTAACATGATAAAAAAGATGAAAAAAACTTTCTCTATAGAGATAAACCTTCACCAAATATCAACTAACTTCACATCTATCATCATATTAGTCACATAAACCACCATCTTAAAACAAAATTCAAACCTCATTAAGCATTGTACAATTCAATTTTAGTACTCTTTCATCATTTTTCCCTTTTACTCTTGAATAGTTATCCAATAAAAGCTCCAATACCACATTTAAATATCCCCAATCATTACGTTAAAATTCAGATATCCAAATAATAAAAACACATCTACAACGAAATCTATATCTTCAACAAATGGAGCATAAACCACAAACAAAATTCAAGCCTCATTAAGAATTGTACAATTCAATTTATAACTTTCACCATTATTCCCTTCGCTCTATAACTAAAATAGCAAAATAATATACACCAGAATTACCACTCCTTTCACCTTAAAGTTAAAGAAAAAATATAAAAAAAAACTTATCCATCCTATTCACATTTAAATTTCAAATATTCCTTATCTACTGAATAAACTTTACAAAAAAAACCACATCAATTTTTAGTTTTTTAAACAATCAAATACTTTCTTATGCTTTTTTTTATATTTAAACAAAAAAAATCCTTCACTCTTTAATCTAATAATACAAAAAAAAGGAAAAAAAATGGGTAGGAGGTTAAAAATACCCCCTCCCGTCGAAACCGCGCAATACGGTAACTCCCAAAAAAAAAATGGGTGTGAGATAACTCACACGTAGCAGATGACTTTCAGGAAATAGTGCCTATCCAGTTCTCTCCCCCAACTCTCACTTCATCTTAAACTAACATCATCATTATTTAATATCCCTTTTTTAAAAAAAAACATTAGAAAGAAAAAGGACAACTCTTCTTTTAATCAGCTCCAACTGCCGAGTCACCATTACAACCATTCCTTCTTGGAGCACGACTCTTTTCTTCCATCTCTTGTCTCCTTAGAGATCGCGGCGGACTATGTCTCTGTTGAAACTGAGTAATTGGCAGCTCTTGAGCAAATGCTATAGCTTCCTTTGGAGAATCAAATAACTTTGGTTGGCAACCATCTTGGAAAACCTTCAAAACAGCTGGATATCTAAAGGTTGCCTTGTAACCTTTCTTCCACAACAAATCTTTAGCAGGATTGAATTCCCGTCGTTGGAACATAACTTCTTGACTCAAATCCGCATAGAAGAAAACTCAATTATTTTGAATCATCAAGGGTGATTTTCTCTGTTGTGCATTTTTAATAGCCACTTGTAAAATTATTTCTCTGTCGTAATAATTCAAGCAACGAACCAAAACAGGTCTTGGACTTTGGCCTGAAATAGGTCTTCTACGCAAGGCTCTGTGAGCTCGTTCCAGTATTATACCTTCCGGGAAATGTTCTTGACCCAGCACCTGCGGAATCCATTCAGTAAAAAATTTTCTTGGTCTGGTCCCTCCATACCTTCCGGCAAACAATAATCTTTATATTGTTCCATCTGGATTGGTTTTCCAAATAATCTTTTTCACCAAATTTTTATTTTGAGTTTGTAAGTCTTCGACCATTTTGGTCACATCAAAAACTTGATCCCATATTTCGTCTATATCTTCTTCACACGAATTAAATTTATCTCTCACTTCAAGCTTAAAAGCTCCAAACTCAGCCATCTGTTGAGAATGTATTTTCACCAGAGTATTAAACCTAGTACCAAGTTCAGTCATAATCTTGGATAATCCCTGCATTGTATAAGATCATTTAGATTCAAGATTCACAAAAATCTTTTCAATTGGAAGAGATTTTGGCTCAACAAATTCCTGCTTCTTCTGCATAACCAAAGGATCTTCTCTTCCTTCCTTCATTCTGGTTGCCTTCCTTGTAGTATGACTGCGTGTGGAAACCCCAGCCACAGCCTCTCCAGCAATGACTGGAGGACGCTGGCCGGGGTTTTCCCCAGTCCATAATGTATTAAGTTCTCCCAGTACATCAAGTTGTATAGGTTTTTCTATCTCAAGAGATGCAGTTTGCAGCGCCACCTCTACAGTTCACAAATGCCTTTGAGTAACTCTTTGTTCTAAAGGCTGTTTGGTGCCCTCTTTAGGGGGCTCTACCGATGTAACATAGAGCTCTACATCCGAACACTGTACCTCTCTCCTGGGATCCATTTCACGCTGAGTCCCGGTGTTTTTCCTGTAGGTAGGCTCCAAAACTTGAACTTTTGGAAAATGTAGTTTTTTGATGATCTGTTGTCATTTTTTTTTTGCTCTTTTCCACCAATTGTACCTTCATAAGTTAAATTAACAGCACTGAAATTATCTAAACTTTTAAAGAATTTTAACGGGCATTTCTAGACAAAACAATAAGATAGAGTCAGGAGAGGACTGGAAGGCACATCTGATCCTTATGCCATCTTGCCATGCCCCCCAAACCTTGGGATTTCTGAAAGGTTTGAAAGTGGATTGTTGAAGCTTTACAGAGAGCAGATTTCAATATTTTGCCAGTGTGGAGAATGTAGAAAAACCTAAAAGTGGAAGATGCTGGTATCTTTTTGTGCTTGCTGCCTACCCTTCCCACCTTAATCTTGGAAAAGGACCCAACCTGAAACTGTTCATTACTCTCCATGCATCTGCTGAGTACCTTTTGGAAATATTGGTTTCTTACAATTTGTGTTCTCATTTTCCAAGAAATTAGATGGATGCCACAACATGTTAATTTTTTTCAAGGGGTGCTTCATTGCTTGCCTCACAGAAGCCTTTTGGAAATTATCAACAATTTGCACTTGTATAAAACATGTTGCATTTGGAGAAAAATCAATATCTTCAAGAAGAGTTAGAAGAATATTGAAAACTAAAGATGAATGAATAAAAAAAAATCAAGAGGTTTCAGGAATTGGTGGTAATCAGTTTTGTTTTCTATTTTCGTTGATATATTCTTCTGCATGAGCTTAAGAGTACGTAATTATAACATTTATTTTTGGTTGACAAACATGAAGATATAGGGGTAGTGTTTAGATTTCTGTGAATATTTGCAAGTGATATCTGCAACTTCTGTGAATTTAAAAATCCTTTGGTAAAAAATGCAGAGCAAAAAAATCTTTGTCATGGATATGCTGCATGGGGGTTACTTTGAGCAAATGGTCTCCACGCAACATGAGGGATGATGGTAGGAGCTGGTTTTTAAATTGCACACTGTTACAAGATCAAACCAGCAACCACAAAGAAGGCATATCACACTGGGGTAAAGATGAACAATTACTTTATAAACAAAAATTCACCTTCAAATTTTAATTCAAAATCCCCCCCCCCTTTTATAACAATGCCCACTGGTCACTGTAACAGTGTAAAAACTAATAAATTCCCCAGCCTTAATATAACATAAGTAATTAAAGTCAGTTATATTTCCAACCAGCCCACAGAAAACACTTAGACTCAAGACTCACAAAACTTCGATCTCAACCGAAGCAAAGATCATAAACAAAATTCAAGTTGTTTGGTAAACTGAAGCCAAAAGATCTTTGAGTGAGAGAGAGCGAGAGAGAGAGAGCGCACAAAATTTGAAGTTGTCGTCTTCTGTTGCTTGCAGAGAAAGGATCCTGATCCTTCTGGCTGCCTTTGGAATGTTCATCCCTTTTAAAATGCCCAACATTCTAAACAATGACTCATGTTTTGGGCTTCCCCCCTCTTCACAGCCACACCCAGTGGTGGTTTGTCGTCCAAGTCCAGAAATTTTTAGATAATTTTCTGCACATCCCCAGACAGTCTCTCACTCTCTCAGCAGTTTACCTTCACCTTGGCTCTTAAAGGCAAACTGTCACTTTCCAACATAAAACGACACCACACATAGGCCAATACACAACACAGAACTCTATAACAACACAAAATTGAGGCTTAAATTGTGCTGTGATCACTTTGTGTGAACTAAGAAGCACTGATATGGGCTTGTAAGCCTGACGTCTAAATATATTCTGGCATGAGAGGAAATACACAATGAATAACTTGTCAGAAGTGAAGGACTTGTCATCAAAGTCCATGTGAGCAATGTCTAACAGTAGTTTAAGTGATGCCATAGTTTCATGGAAAGATCATTTTCCCATGCTGGTGTTTTTCTTTTTTGCTACCAACCTGGACTGACTGTGTTTCTCTGGTGAAAAGTCCAGAATCTAATTGCAGAGAGAGGTGTTGAGTCCCAGGTAGGACAGTTTGTTCACCTACCTTGAGCCATGAAGACCAGAAGTAAGCCATTCAGCCCATTGCGTCTGCTCCACCATGACCTGATGCATTCTCCCACTCAGCTCCAGTCCCCTGCCGTCACCCCATGACCTTTGATATGTCTCACAGGATATCAATCGCTGCCTTAAAAAGACCCAATGACCTGGGCTCAACTGTCACCCATGGTTGCAAATGTCAGAGGTTTACTACACTCTGGCTAAAGAACTTCCTCTGTTTTAAATGGATGCCCTTCAATCCTGAGCCCTCACCCAAAACTCCCCTGCCATAGGAAACATCTTTGCCACATCTACTCTGTCCAGGCCTTCCAACATTCAAAATGCTTCTATGACTTGGTCCTGTTCAAAACTGAGACCTTTTTGACAGAATTATCAGTATTTTTAGAGTGGGTTACCAAAGTCAAATTTCCTTCAGATTCAATGATTTACCTGTGAGGTAACATTTCTGGGATTAGGCCAAAAATAAAACTCAACATGTTTCAAAAGCATTTTGTGAAAATTGCATTGGCTGTCGCAAGAAAAACTATAGCAGTTTCATGGAAATGAGTTCCAAATTTGGGAATAGATAGATGGCATGCTGAAATGCATGGTTGTATACCCCTTGAAAAAATTACTAATTATTTGAGAAATAAATATGATAATTTCTTAAAAATTTGGTACCCATACTTATACATTGTAGGTATTACATTATGAAAATGTTCCTTAAACTTCAAACCTCAACTTCTTGGTGAATATTATATGTGTGTGTATTTGTATATATATGTGTGTGTATTTTTAGTATATTAAAGGCAAAATCTGATTGAATCTACTGTAATTTTTGTAACCAGATATTCTTTTTCTTTCTATAATTCTTTTTGTTATTGGGTGTATTATTTTGGGAGGAGGGATTGGGGGGAGGAAAATACTATATTATTATTGTTTATATAATAAGGATATTTCTGTTCTTGGACATTAATATATATATGAAATTTAAATAAAATTTAAAAAATGCTTCTATCACATCATCTCTTGTATTTCTGAATTGCAAGGAGTACGGTCCAAGAGTCATCAAAATTTCCTCATTTGCTAATCCCTACATTCCAGGAATCATTCTTGTGAATCTTCTTAAAGCGCACATGTCCTTTCTTTAAATAATGAGCCCAAAACTGTACCCCATACTCCAAGTGAGGCCTCTCTTGTGCTTTGTAAAACCTCAACATCACATCCTTGTTCTTGTATTCTATTCCTCTTGATATGAATGCCAATTTTGCATTCTCCTTCTCTATTGACTCAACTTGGAGGTTGAACTTTTGTGTGTCCTGCATGAGGATTCTGCATCCAAATAATAGTCTGCCCTTTTATTCTTTCTACCAAAGTTCAAGTCCATACACTTTCCAACATTGTATTTCATGTGATACTTCTTTGCTCATTCTCCCAATCTATCCATGGTAAGTCTTTCTGCTGTCTCTGTTTCCCCATCACTACCTGCCCCTCCTATCTTTGTATCATCTGCAACTAGCCACAAAGCCATTTATTCCACAATCCAAATCATTAACATACAACACAAAAAGAAGTGGTCCAAACACCAATCCATGCGGAACACAACTAATAACCTGCCAATTAGCCAATGCTCTAGCCATGCTAGTATCTTTCGTGTAATACCATGGGTCCTTATCTTGTTAAGCAGCCTTTTGTGCATCACCTTGTCAAAGGCCTTTGGGAAGTCCAGATATACAATTTTCCTTTCCTAGCCTGCTTGTGAGTTCCTAAAACAAAAATTTGCAGTAGGTTTTTCAGGCAAGGTTTTTCTTTTGGGAAACCATGCTACTTTGGATGTACCTGTAGGTCAGTGGTTCTCAACTTTTGCTTTCCACTCACATCACTTTAAGTAATCCCTATGCCATCAGTGCTCTGTGATTAGTAAGGGATTGCTTAAAGTGGTATGTCAATGGGAAGGGAAGATTGAGAATCACTGCTCTAGACCCAATTTTTACTGAAATAGTTTGCTTGAGAAAAATTGTCATTGGCCCATTTCCTTTGGAGTTATGAAACCATCCACATAATGAGTCAATTATGTACAATTAAAACAGCGGTTTTAAACCTTTTTCTTTCCATCCACATACCACCTTAAGCAATCCCTCACTAATCACAGAGCACTGATGGCATAGGGATTACTTAAAGTGGTATGTGAGTGGAAAGGAAGAAAAGATTGAGAACCGCTGCCATAAGCTTATCTATGACAATTGACTCCAACAACTTGCCAATCACCAATGTAAGGCTAACAGGTCTATAATTTCCTTTCTGGTGCCTGCTGCTTCCCCCCCTTTTTTTTTAAAAAAAACAACAGTGTGACTGTTGCAATTTTCCAGTGCTCCAGAACCATGCCTGAATCTATTGATTCTTGGAAGATCTTTACTAATGCCTCTGCAATCTCTATAGCTACTTCTTTCAGAACCTGATGGTGCATTCCATCTGGTCCAGAAGACTTTTCTACCCTTTGCCCTTTCAGCTGGTGATCATGACTGCACTCACCTCTCTTCCTTGACAGCATTGAAAATCTGGTATGCTGCTCATGAAGGCTGATGCAAAATACTCATTCAGTTTCTCTTCCTTGTCTCCCATTAGAATTTATCCTGTGTCATTTTCTATTTGACCTTTATCTACTCTAATCTCTTTTCACTCTTAAACTTCAGTTCAAGAAAGATTGTGTTGACTTCCTTTCAGCATTCCTTTAACAACAGCCAGTTCACATTATTGGTCTCCTTATTAAAGGAAGTATGTTTATACTTCAGAAGTGCTGGTAATGCATTAGAATGGATAAGTACTTCAAGTCAAGGCATGTTTATTTATACCATAAACCTTGTAGTGTACAGTGAAAATAGATAGCATTACTCTGGACCGTGGAGTTAGTTAATTAAATGGATAAATTACCTCAAAAACAATTTTTTATAAATAACATACCATAAATAACATGACTTACTAAATATCATGTTACATATGCTAGCCCTGTGTCCCCAGAGTTCAGAAGTCTCACACCTTGGGGGGGAGAAAGATGTCTTGTAATCTGGTCGTGAGGGCCTGAACACTTCAATACCTCTTCCCAGATGGCGGGAGGGGGAACAGATTGCGGGAGGGGTGTGTGGAGTCCTTCAGGATGTTTGTGTTTCTGCAAACAATGGTCGTTATAAATGTCCATCATAGCAGGGAGAGAGACCCCAATAATTCACTCAGCAGTCTTTACTATCTGCTGCAGGGACACATTCTGAGATGGTCAGTTTCTGAACCAGGCAGTGATGTAGTTACATAGGATGCACTCAATGCACCCCCTGTAGAATGTAGTGAGGGTGGAGGGTGGAAGCTGGACTTTCCTCAAACTCCACAGGAAGTAAAGTGTTATTGTGCCTTCTTGGCAATGGATCCTTGTTGGGGGACCAGGAGAGATCCTCCACCAGGTGCACGGCAAGGAATTTGGTGTTCTTGGCTATCTTGATGGTGGAGCCATCGATGGTTAGTGGAGAGTGGTTCTCCTGAAGTCGACCACCATCTCCTTAGTGATTGCACCTCCTTTCTGTAAACTGACTTGTCATTCTAGCTGATGAGTTGTGTCATCCATGAACTTGAAGATGTGGTTAGAACTGTGTCTCACTGCACAGTCATGGGTCAGCAGGGCAAACAGCAGTGGGCTGAGCACACAACCCTGGGCGACCCCCATGCTCCATGTGATGGTGTTAGACATGCTGTTTCTATCCGGACTGACTGAGCTTTTCCAGTCAGGAAGTCAAGGATCCAGTTACAGAGCAAGGTGTTTAGGTCCAGCAATTTCAACTTCCTATTCAGCTGCTGCAGTTTGATTGTGTTGAATGCTGAGCTGAACAGCTTTTGAACATGCAAGTCTTCGTTTTTCAGGTGGGTGAGAGCTCGGTGGAGCGTGGTGGCAATGGCATCGTCTATAGATCAGTTAGGATAGCATGCAATCTGTAGTGGGGGGCCAGTGACGAGCCTCTCGAAGAACTTCATGACAGTGGATGTGAGTGGAACAGGATAGTAGTATTTGGGACAGCGCACAGGGCTTCTTCGGCACTTGATTGTCATGGTGGGACTAAGAGCATGTTTTTGTGCAGAGCATAGATGACACATTGCAGTTTCTAGATTTTCCTAATTTCAAAACGTGCTATCTTCAAGGAAACGTGGGGACAATATTCTGAATTACTGTCTTATTAATCCAATACACCAAACTTTGTAAATGCAGCTTTAAGTAGCTTTAATTTGTTGATAAAACAGATGAACATTTCACATAACCTCGCATTAAGATTTCCTAACAATGAATAACAAAGCATGTACTGTATTTGCAGATAACTATATTCAACTTTAAAGAGATTTACAAGAAGAAATAAGACTAATTATCTCGAGCTTGCATCGCATTCTTCGAAGAATTCGATGCAAACTCTTAGTCTGCGTGGATATTATGAAATGTTATGTCATATTCACTATGGTAATACTACAAACAATACTTTTTCTTAAAGAGATAAGCACAAAATTAACTAAGAATCAAAACCACAAGGTTTTAACCTTTACAAAGTGTGACTAGGTGACAGTGCAAAATAGTTTTACTTTGGCAGTATCTAAAATCAATGGATTATCTTGTGAGGAAAGGTTGGTCAGCTGAATATATCCTCTGGAATTTAGAGTGGACAATTGATTGAAACATTTAGACCCTGAGGAATCATGTCTGTGTGGATAGGGAGATGTTTCCTCAAGGGGAAGATTCAAGAAATGTTTTTTTTAAAAGTGGGGCCGCCCATAGAAGACAGATGAGGCAAATTGCTTTACCTGTGGATTGTGAATCTTTAGAACCCTTTGAAGGACAGGTTACAGTGGGTAAGCAATGATGTGGTGCACTGCTGGAGATGCTATAATGGCAGTGGTGTTGCCAGTGTGGACTTCGGAAGTGTAGAAACCGGGCTGCTCTGCAGGGACCTACTGCCCAGGCATATTGCTGACTCTCTGTACAATCTTTAAACAGCCTGTTAAAGGAGCTGAGTTTTTTTTTTAAATCCTGGAACCAGAGAGGACTGTGCCCAAGATGGTGATGCCTGTACAGGGCAGTGTATCATCTGGGAAAGTCCTCATTGAAAAGGAGAACCTTGGGTGACAATCCTTCAGGGAAGGTGACCACGGCAGTGAACCAACAAAGGGCTTAATGTCTGAAGGGCCCACTGAGGATGCAGGCTGCTGGAGATGGGGTCATGGGAAGCAGGTATTGGAACTGGGATTTGAGAGGGTGCTGAGGGCAAGAGGGTCCCAGAGGTTTGGACCTGGGGCTTGGGCTTCCATTGGTTTAAACAGGAGACTGTACACACAGAGGTTGAGGGTTATTATGTATATTACATTTTTATGTATTATGTGACAAAGGAATCTGGAACTTTGACTGTGGAGTTGGTTTGCATTTTTTTTTTTTTTTTTTAATTTTTTTATTTTTCACACCATAAATCACATTAGCCATGATATACACTATTTCTTTTCACACATATACAGTGACTTTTTCTCCCCCCCCCCCTTTCCTCCCAAACCACCCCCCCACCCCCCCCTCTCATCCATTTTAGGTATACAATCTAGGTTGCATTAAGCCAGTCAGACAATGTTGTCATTCAACAAAATTACACCAGAAATTCTACTGAGTCCATTCTTTTCTTTCCTTCTCCTTCCATCAACTTAGGTAATGTTTGTCCCCGGTAGGTTTTCGCTATTGTATTTAATGTAAGGCTCCTATACTTGTTCGAATATTTCAATGTTATTTCTTAACCAATATGTTATTTTTTCTAATGGAATACATTTATTCATTTAAATTTGGTAGTTTCTTCCTTTTAATTTGGTTATGTATTCCATTAATATTTAAAGACATATAGTTCAGCGTAGCCCTTTTATATTTTGTTTATCTTCTCTTTCCGTTTTTCCATCATTACCTTTCCTCCTTTTCCATTTCTGTTTTCTTATTTTCAACTCTTTATAAGACAACATTCCTACAACATCTAACATTTTCCTTATTCTCCTATTTCTATCTTATTTATCCCCAATCTCCCCTTCACCTCCTGAGTTGTCCTTTATCCCTTGTCGGACAACCACATCTCCCCTCTCCATTTGGATTTGCGAATCCACTCGCAAGCGTCAACTGATTTTGCAGTGACCGCTATTTCCCCCCACCCCGCCTCCCCCAGAAAAGATTTCACTTTTCATATGTCACAAAGGTCCCTCTTTTAATTCCCTCCTTATTCTCTCTATTCCATTACCTTCCCTTATTAGTTCTTGTCTATACTATCTATATTTTCCTCTAAGTACAGATACATTCATGTATGCTCATTGTCTCTATTCACTCTTATACCTCTTTACCTGCATACATATCAATCGTGATCATTTTTACTCTCATTACCCGTCTTCATCCCTCAGTCTATTTTTGTCTTTACCCACATACATATCAGTCGTGATCATTTTAACTCTCATTACCCGTCTTCCTCCCTCAGTCTATTTTTGTAATTGTTCTGCAAATTTTCGTGCTTCTTCTGGATCCGAGAATAGTCTGTTTTGTTGTCCTGGAATAAATATTTTCAATACCGCTGGATGCTTTAGTATAAATTTATACCCTTTCTTCCATAAAATCGCCTTTGCTGTATTGAACTCTTTTCTCTTCTTTAGGAGTTCAAAACTTATATCTGGATAAATGAAGATTTTTTGCCCTTTATACTCCAGTGGTTTGTTGCCCTCTCTTACTTTCTCCATTGTCTTCTCCAGTACCTTTTCTCTTGTAGTATATCTTAGGAATTTTACTACAATAGATCTTGGTTTTTGTTGTGGTTGTGGTTTAGAGGCCAATACTCTATGTGCCCTTTCTATTTCCATTTCATGCTGTAGTTCTGGACATCCTAGGGTCTTAGGGATCCACTCTTTTATAAACTCCCTCATATTCTTGCCTTCTTCATCTTCCTTAAGGCCCACTATCTTTATGTTATTTCTTCTGTTATGGTTTTCCATTGTATCTATTTTTTGAGCTAGTAGTTCTTGTGTCTCTTTAGTTTTTTTATTAGATTTCTCCAATTTCTTTTTTAAGTCTTCTACCTCCATTTCTGCTGCTACTGCCCGCTCTTCCATCTTGTCCATTTTTTTTCCCATTTCTGTTAAGGTCATCTCCATTTTAATTATTTTCTCCTCTGTGTTGTTTATTCTTTTTCTTAAATCCTTAAATTCCTGTGTTTGCCATTCTTTAAATGATTCCATGTATCCTCTAATAAGAGCAAGTATATCCTTTACCTTGCCTCTCTTTTCTTCTTCTATTTCACCATACTCTTCCTCTTCTTCTTCCTCTGGGTTGACCATCTGTTGTTTCTTTGGTGCCCTTTCCTCCTCTTCTATCTTGTTTCTATTGTCTTCTGTGGTCTCTTCTTGCTGCAGGTGTTCTGCAGCTGTCGTTGCCGGCTGTGGAGATCGACTCCCCAGCTGGTCCCCCCTCCCGTCGGTGTGTTTTTTTTCATTCGCATCGCGCATGCGCGAAACTTCGCGCATGCGCGGTTGCGCACTTTTGTTCGGCTCTGCGAGCCATTTTTGTAGTCCATTATTTACCGACCTGAGGGAGCGGGTTTCTCTCTCCGCAGCGGGCCTCTTCGGACAGGTAAGGCCTTCACCTTTTCCCTCCTTTGTCTTCTCTTCCTCTCTTCTTACCGTTGCTTTCGACTTTTCTTTTTTTGTCGCCATCTTCTTTCCACCTTTATACTCACTTTTCTGTAACTTTTATTTCTGTGCCTTTGTGTTTTCTCTTGTTTTTCCCGACTTTTCTGGAGAGGGCTGGAGTTCACCGTCCGGCCACTACTCCATCGCGTGACTCCCCGAGTTGGTTTGCATTGATGCAACCATTGAATGATAGGACGGGCTTGAAGGGTTGGATCGCCTACTCTTATTTTTTTTGTATCCCCACCCCCATTTCAAGTCCTGTTAAAACAAGGCAAGAATAACACTTGTGAATTCTCAAATTTAAAAAAAAAACTAAAAATTTAGATATATAGCACAGTGAAACAGGCGTTTTCTGCCCACGCGACCCATTAACCTACCCCATACGTCTTTGGAATGTGCAAGGAAGCTAGAGTACTTGAAGGAAATGCATGCAGACACATTGAGATGGTACAACCTTGTTACAGACAGTGTAAGATTCCGACCTGCATCACTTGCACAGCCGTCGACATGAACGAATTTCACTATCATTTGTCTAAAAGAAATTCCTCATCATTGCTGTTTTGAAGGCTTATTTTTTTATTCTGAGGCTTTACCCTCTGGTCCCAGACTCCTTCGCTACGAGAAACATCATCTCCATATCCAGTGCTTTCAGAACTTGATAGATTTCATGGGATTTCCTCCCCCCCCCCCCCCCCCCCCCCCACCCACTGCCCTTGTTCTTCTAAACTCTGAGTACAGTTGCAGAGTTATCAACTGCTCCCTTATTCCAGGGATTATTCCAATGAGAACCTCTTCTGGACCCACTTCATTGCCAACACATCCTTCCTTAGATAAGTAGCCTAAACTGCTCAGAAAGCTCCAAGTGTGGTTGGCCAATGCCTTTACGTTGCACCTCTGCTGTGTATTGTACCCTGCTGGAAATTAAAGCTAGCGTTGCATTTGCCTTCCTTAGTACTGACTCTACCTACAATTTAACCATTGGAGAATCTTGCATGAGGACTCCCATCCCTCTTCACCTTTGATTTCTGAACTGTTTGGAAAATATTCTGCACCTTTATTCTTCCCACCAGAGTGAAAAATAATCATACACTTCACTGCACTCTATCTGCCATTTCCTTGTCCAGTCTCGTAAAATGACAGAGTTATGGCTTTCAGGTTTGGAGCACCAGAGGATGAGAGGTGACTTAATAGAGGTGATTAAGATTATGAGAGGCATAGATATGGTGGACAAGCCAGTACCCTTTCCAAGGGGTGACAATAGCAAATATCAGATGGTATTTTTTAAGGTGAGTGGAGGGATAAATATTCAGGGGATATGTCACACCTAACTCTTTTGTTTACATAGAGGGTGGTAGGTGCCTGGAATCCATTGCCAGGGGTGGTAGTGGAGGGATAATTTAAATAGCTCTTACATGGTTACAAGAAAAAGTGTTATTTGTGGGTGGTAGGGAAGGATTAGATTGTGGTAGAGAAGGTTGATATGAGAAGCACAACATTTTGAGGATACAAAGGAATTCGGCCAGTATAATTCTGCAAGTGAAAACGCAGAAATGCAACAGAAACTTAGCAGGTCTCACAATGTCCATGGGAAGTGAAGATGCAGTAAAAACCCCTGGTATCTGGCACCTACAGGGATTGATAGATGTCAGATAAGTCTTTTTTCTGGTTGCTTGTGACTTGAAATTCCCAACTAATATAACTGGATTAAGAATAAACAGTTGAAAAGACAAAAGATAAAAATACTATACTTTATTTACATTGAACAAATTTGCATGAATACATAAACCTTAAAACATTTTACATTATTTTCAGTCTCACTCTTTGAAAACATTCAATCGTCGCTGCATCTCCCCCTCCACACAGGTGCCCAAAAGATTAGAGATAATTAAGACCACCTCCCCTTCCCAATGTTTACAGATAAAGCCTCTGACCAGGTCCATTCTTACTTTAAAAAAAACCCCACAATACTGGAGAAACTCAGCAAATCAAATAATGTACTTTATGGAACAAAAATAAAGATATATAACAATTATTTTGAGTTTGAGCCCTTCATCAAGGTATGGAAAGAATGTAGGCAGATGCCCAAACAAAATGGTGGTGGGGGAGTGACACAGTGCAAAAGGCAGGAGGGTTGGCACACCAGCAAGCAGCTCATTGACAGACGCCAAACACTTATATTCTGCCCCACTCCCATGCTAACATGTCTGTCTGTGGCCTCATACTGGAGCACTAAGATTGCTTGTAAATTGGAGGGGCAACACTTTTCATCTGGGCACTCACCAACTTGATAGTATTAATATTGACATCTCCAGTTTCTAATAGCCTACTCTCTATTCTCTATTCCTTCCCTTTGTCTTCTTTCCGCCGTCTATCCACTCCCCTCTTTCACAGAGCCATCATTCCTCCCCCTGCTTTGCTGGTGTGCCTTCCCTCCCTTACCCACTTATTACCTCATGCCTTTGAGACTTTCCTGCTCCCCTGACCCTCTCTCTCTCTTCCACCCCCCTCATTATTTTGTTCAGGTGCCTGTCTACATTTTGCTCATACCTTGATGAAGGGTTCAAGCCTGAAACATTGTTTATCTTTCCTCTATAAAGTCCACTGTTTGACCTGATGAGTTTCTCCAGCATTATTTTTACTTCAAGCCCAGTGTCTGCAGACGTTCGCGTTTTACCACATCTCTAAGCAGAAATAAGGAGATATTTTAAGAGAGTCACGCCAACAGTGAGTGGCATCAACCTGCTCTTCATCCTGGGTGACGCCATTGGTGTTTCACACAGCTTTATTCAAACAGCTGCTATGAGCAAAACACGACCAAGGCATTAATATTTGCTCCCATCTTCACCAAAGATAAATGAATTACTTCAGACAACATTTACTTTTATAATTTTACACTTGCATATTTTTTTAACCTATTACCTGTATTTTTTTAAAATTTATTTTCCTTGATTTTTGTTTTGCCAATTGTTGAGGCTACTGGTTGCTTGAATTCCAGATACCAGGGGTTTTTGGGCCTGACGCTTCTTCACAGGTAGGCACGTGAACTAAAAGGATGGGGAGGAGTACAAACTGAGAGACAAAATGTCAATTAAGACAAAATGTCTTAATTGGCTACAGATAGGAAGACAGGAGAGGAAAAGTGAAAATTAATTGGGCTAGGGGGTGGTTTTGGCTCTGAATGTACAGCTGGGGGAAGGGAAAAGGGGAGACAGAGCAAGAGGAGACAGAGGGATAATGAGGAAGGGGTTGGGGGGATAACGGAAACCATATGGTTGGAGGGTCCACGGGTGGAATGCGAGATGCTGTTCCTCCAATTTGCAGGCATTCTCAGTCTGGCAGTGCCTGAGCCAATGGATAGACGTATCGGTAATGGGATGGGGAATTGAAATGGGTGCACACTGGGGAGATCCCCACTATGGAGGCAGACAGAGCTGAGGCACTCAATGAATCGATATCCCATTTTGCATCTAGTTCCTGACAGTCTCCTGACCAACAAAAGAAAACTGCATCTCTGGGCCTCATAAGTGTAAATTAGATAATGTCTTCCTATTCAACTGCACCCTGGGCCCCATGGTGGAATTTAGATGTGTCTATTAAATATGCTGCCTGGGCCTCATAGTGTAAATCAGATGTGTCTACTAATTCTTAAAAAAAACAGGCAAGTTCTCAGCCTTGCAAAAGCAAAGACTGCAAAAGTAAGAAACACGGTTTAAATCTTCCATTACAGGGGGTTATGATAGAGGTATTTAAAATTATGAAGGGAATAGATAGACAAGACATGAGTAGACTCTTTCCACTGAGGACAGGGGAGTCTGGAACAAGAGGGCATGAGTTAAGGGTAAGGGGGCAAACTTTAGGAGAAATGTTAGAGGATGCTTCTTCACTCAGAGAGTGGTGGCAGAATGGAATGATCTTCCAGAAGAGATAGTTGCGGCAGGGTCCTTTCTGTCATTAAAGAGAATGTTGGATGTGTACATGTGTACATGAGGGGGTTGGAGGATATGGGCGGAGTGTGGGAAGGGGCTGGGGAGTGGTTAGGGAGTGGAGTGATTCATGTGAAACGGCATGGACTCGAAAGGCCGATATGGCCTGTTTCCGTGCTGTAATGTGTCTCTCCAATGTGGAGGAGCTCATAACGGGAGCACTGGTTGCAGAAGATTACCCCTGCAGATTCCCAAGTGAACTATTTTTTTCATTTGGAACAAGTGTGTGGGCCACTAATGGTGGTGAGGGGGGAGGTGTGGGCAGACGTGCAGCATTTTACTGTGGTCACATGAATGCCAAGTGGGCGATTGGAGGGAAGGGAGGGGTGAACATGGGAGTCTTGGAGGGAGTCATCCAAGGCAGAGAAAGGAAAAGAAGGGAAGATGTGTTTGGTGGTGGGATCACGTAGTAGGTGGTGAAAATTATGGAGAATGATACGTTGATGTGAAGGGTGGTAGGTGAGGACAAGGGGAATGCTGTCCTTGTTGCTTGTGGGGGTGGAGAGGTCAGGGAGATATGTGGGTCAAGTTAATGGTTGTAGAGGGGAAGCCACATTTTTTGAAGGGGAGGACATTTTGGATGATCTGGCACAGAAGACCATCTTGGGTGTAGATGAGATGGAGACATAGGAATTGAGAGATAGGAATGGAATTCTTACAGGAGACAATGTGTGGAGAGGTGTAGTCAATGTAGCTGTGGGTTGTAGAGAGTTTGTCTCCCTAGAAGGAGAGAGATATATCGAGAAAGGAAGAGTGATGCTTGAGGTGGGCCAAGTGAATTTGAGGCCAGAATGGAAGTTGGCAGCAAAATGGACAAGGTTGATGAGCTCATCATGGGTGCATGTGCACCAAAATACTCCTTGATTTATCAGAGGAAGAGTTGAGGAGGCCTATCTAAGCAGGCTTGTGCCATGTATTATTCTGGAAACAAGAGGGAAATTATCTTTAAAAAAAAAAAGTTTTGGAAGCTACAGATTTTTCTTCTGGAAGCAGGCAAAGTTAAATGGAGACAGAAGAATGATGTTAAAAATATCCAATATTTTGAGAGATCAATGGAGAGTAAGAATTTGAACCTGGTCATAAATGTAATATATTTTTGGCAAAAGAAAATGGTGACAAATAAAGAGAACATGCTTCTAAAGGAGACTTGTTTAAATTTGGAACTTTTTGAGCTTCCAAAAGACAATTGGATATGTACTTGATGAAGATTGGTTTTTGCAGGATTATTGGGGGTGGGGGTGTGGGTGGTGATGTAAATAAATAACTTCGGCTGAATGATATCCATCAATACTGGAATATTCTGTAATTTAGCATCAGACGTAAAAGGAACTTGGATGCAGGCTGGTATAATAAGCTAGATTGGAAGCTCTGAATTGTGTGGGGAGGTACTGCTGGAATTGATTCAACTAATCTATTATTTATCTAATGATCATTCTTTTATTTGTCCATCCTGACTGCTTATCTATTAAAGGATTTGATTCGAAGATTGTCTGAGGCTAACTTGTGAAAAAAATCTAATCCTTAGTGTCATGGTAACCTTTCAAGGTCCCACTCATCATGCAATTGAACCAATCAAGCATAAACTAGTGAAGCACTAAAGATCTGCTTGACTCAGGTATCCATTTATTTGAGGATTATAGAAGATTATTGAAATTTACCATGATGACATAGACTAGGACTAAATTTGATGGAGCTAAACAAGAAATTCTGCAGACACTGGTTGCAGTTTGCAAAAAAAAACTGGAGAAATACAGCAAGTCATGCAATGTTCTTTATGAAGCAAAGATAAAGACACATAACCAATATTTCAGGCCTGATCCTTTATTGAGATGTGAGCAAAAAGCAGCCAGGCACAGAATGAAGTGGAGGGGTGAAAAGCACAGGCTCACAGGCAAGAGGCTATAGCTATAATATTGTTCCCCTTCTCTTCCTCCTGCCTCTATATCTCACCCCTCCCCAACCATTTTATTCAGGTATCTGTCTGCTTTTTGCTCCGACCCGACCAAGGCCTCAGGCCTGAAACATTAGTTATATTGTTTGGAGCTCAGAGGACTCCATCCCCCAGCAGCAAAAAAAAATTCACCAACACAATGTTTGCTTAAATGAAAGTTGTTTTTAATTTTCTTTAAACATAATAACAAGATCAATCTTAAACTTATTACTATTAACTTTATAAACTTAACCTCCTTCTAATTCTAAGCACACGTGTATGTAATGTGTATATGCTTAGGAAAGATTTCTGTTTCACTGTCCATTCATTCACTTTTTACTCCTCCAAGTTCACTGGTATCAGGCAATTCTTATACTGTGCACAGAATTTAACATTTATGAATTTTCACCAGGCTCTGGTGCTTAAAGGTAAATGGTTACTGCTCAGGAAGGTTCTTGTTGGTTTCAGAGAGATATTTGTAGCTCGTTGGACACACACAAACTGATTTCCTATGATCAGTTACTTTAGTGTCTTGCCGAAGAAACTTGCCCCATCATGGGTTTTCCAATTGATAACCTCTCCTTTCAGGTCACCAGAGTTCCTTTTGTTTCCCTTATTTCAGCAGAAACACTCTTGCCAGCCATTCCCTCTTGTAAGGGCTACAAGGATTTTGAACAGGCTGAACTCAGAACTCACAACCCATCTTCAAAATGGAGTTTTTCAACAGGCCTTCCAGCTTGCCATTTTGCAGCCTCAACTGCTGCTGTAGAACTGACTTCTCCCCCCCTCTCTCTCTCTCTCTCTCTCTCTCTCTTTTCTCTCTCTCTCTCTCTCTCTCTCTCTCTCTCTCCAAAAGAGAAATAATCTGTTTGTTTTTAACTCTCTCTGCTTGTAAAAACCATAGGGCATCTAACAGGGCTCCAACCCCAATTTTTGAAAGATCTTATAAGTATCTGAGCCTAGACATAATCAACATTATGTACCATTTGCATCTCCTTTTGAAGTCCTTTCCAAAACATTTCCATAGTCTCTGCAAAGTTGCTGGTAACACAATGTCTCTCTTCAGCAAAGCTCTTGCATTTTCAATGAGATGTCTTTTGTGAAATGTTACTCTGTTTATATCTCTTAATGATATATTTTATGCATAACTATTCTAACAGATCCCATAACAATGTATCTTTGCAACATTAGAAAGCTGTGTGACTAGATAGATTTCTCCAGAATTTTAGTGTAAACTAAATTTGATGTCTCTTGCAAACAGGCCATGACAATGTACTATATTATTTGCTTGCACTTGGTGAGTGCAGTAAACATGGTACACCAACTTCCTTATAACTATTCATTTCAATGATCACAGCATTCAGCCAGTGTGAAATACTGTTTTTTTTTCCCCTCTGGTTGCATGAACCACACATTTACTTTATCAATGAATGATTTTAAAGCTCACCTGTTCAGGTTAAACCCACCTGCATTATGGCTGTAGTTGATGCTATTGGTTTTGTAGGAAATGAAATGGTAAATAATGGCATTGTGTGCCAGGCAGCAGCTGCCACAGATTTCAAAAAGTCTTTAGGGGGCTGTGGTAGAATTGGCATATACCTTTGTTTCATTAGGCTCAGTAAAAAATCTATTCCTCCCTCCCAGGACAAATACATTCAATACAGCTGGATATCTCAAAACAAAGGCATAGCCTTTTTTCCACAAACACATCTTTAACTGGATTAAACTCTTCTTCTTCAACAATTCAAAACTTGTGTCTGGATTTTAAAATAATCTATTTCCATTATAAATCGAAGGTTATTGTCCTTTAGTTTGCTTTGCTGCCAACTCCAATATCTTCTCTTACTTCATATCGAAGAAATCTGATAAGTATTGGACAGGACCTTTGGTCAGGCTGAGGTTTAGGTCTCCGTGGCCTATGGGCTCACTCTATCTCCAAATCTCCTTGGAATTCAGCCTGACCCAAAGATTCTGGAACTAGCGTTGCAAGAATTTTTTCATATCTTGACCTTCATCCTCTTCTTAAAATCCAACAATAATCTGGTAAAGTTTTCCAAAACGTTTATCTTTTGCATTAACTAATCACGCTTTGCAGCAGCCTCTGTTTGTACTTTCTTCATTTGATCTTTGAGATTTTGAATCTCTAATTCATTCCCTTTAAGTTTACCATCCACTATTTCAAATCTAGTGTCAACGTTGCATTGATTTTCCATCTTATCACCATTCTTCATTACTTCATCAGTAAATACTTCCATAGGTTGTTGAAAAAGTCTAAAAATTGCTTAATTTCTCCAGAAGATAAAGAGGCTTCTGCACATTTTTCTGCTTTTTTTCTTGATTGTAGGTCATTCTTGATCTTTTGCTCTTTCAGGTCCCCCTCTTGATCACTGGAGCTGTGAGTGTCTTGTATCTTTTTTAAAAGTTCCTTTTTTTAATGTGCTCTGCGCATGCTCGAGGAGTTGCGTATGTGCAGAATCACTTCTTCAGTCGACGTTGGCGGCCATTGTTGGAGGAGACCTTGTGCAGTAGTGTCTAAGGTCTCCCTGGCTTCTGGCCACTCTCCTTTGGATATTATGTTATGGACGGCTCCAGGATCCTTTCACAAGGTCGACCTCTCTTCCTTTTCTTGTTCCTTTTCTTGCTCCATTTTTCATACAACAGTTAGGCTTTTATCCTTCTTTGGATGTATGACTTCAGACAGTTCTTCCTTATAGTTTCTGTAACTTTTTCTCTACTTTTTCGAGGAGAGCATGGATTATCAATCTAACCCCACATCGTCACGTGGCACACCCCTGGGACTGGAAGGCTTGAATAAAAAGGAGAGTCTGGATAGGCAGAGACTTTTTTCCATAGAATATTGGAAGCTGCCGAGTGAGTTTCATAGAAGTACAGGCATATGAAATCATGAGAGGCTCAGATAAGTCAAGTAATTATTGTCTCTTCTCCCCACCCCCCCCCACACCCCTCCCCCCCAGTGTAGGGGAGTCTAAAACTAGAGGGCATAGATCAAGGTGAGAGGGAAAAAGATTTAAAAGGAAGATGAATGGCACCTTTGTCATGAAGGTGGGCTTTCAGAAGAAGTGATAAAAGACGCATACATGGAGAGGAAAGGTTTAGGATCTGAGCTAAACATAGGCAAATGAAATGTGCTGAGATGGACAACTTGATCAGCAGGGACAATTTGGGCCAAAGGGTCCATTTCTCTGCTGTAAAGCTGTGACAGTCATTTACTTGGCTCTGAACTTCACCTAATAAAATTCCTATTAGAATCTTCCAGAACTGGTGCAAATTTGGATTATGCAACCTCCAAAAATGAATGAGGGAAATCTTTCAGAATTTGGAATTCCCATTTCAATGCTAAAATGTTTGCCCAGAGCTGTTCTGGAATGGATGAAGCAAAAATAGTCCTCTTGAAGCACAATAATAATAGATTTAAGTTGGGAAAAAAAATGTGATCCAAGCATATAATAGATTTTCAGGGAGGCCTGATTTCCTTTTCTCTCGCTCTCCCTCAGGGATGCTGTAGAAAGCAAAATCCATACATATGTAAAGCATGTCTTCTATTCCACTTTGCTTTCTGTATAGCATACTGTACTTTTATGCATATAACACATGCGTTACATGCATATTTTACAAACCAGGCACCCCCGTGCATTATATGCGTGTGTGCTAGACAAGAATATTTTTACATGTTGAAAGGATGTGCACAATGAATCGTGGGCATGGGAAAGTCGAACCGGCAATTTATAGTGGGCATGTGAATATAATAGTGGGATTGAAAGAATGCACACAATTTATAGTGGCTGTGGGAAAGACGCTGGCGATTTATAGCGAGCGTGGAAACGTTATAGCAAGCATGAGAATGTAACAGTGACAATGAAAGAATGCGCACAATTTATAGCAGGCGTGGGAAATTTTGATCTTGGTAATATCTCTTTGTACTGAATGCCATGGAATTCCTAAATACAGGACATTCTGCCCAGACCTGTACCCAAGGGAGGAGATTAATTTATCAAGCACCTCTGATTTGAGACAACATGAGAATCCTGCTTAACTCTGAAGCCTGTCTTCGATCTATTTAATGGTTTCCTTTTCAAAGCTTGTAAATGTGTTGCAGCAGGACTTCAACTATATAATGGGTGATCCTCAACTCTGGTGGAAGTTAATTGGGTATTAATTATGGGAGATTAACTGGTACTTGGTTTGTCTCATGTCCCATTTAAAAGTAAATTGACTTTGCTAGTTGGAATTTAGAATACTACACCCATGCAATGTGTGTTAAATGAAAATATTTTTACACAGTTTATGATTTTCTGTATTATATGTGTGCACATTATAGGCGTGTGTGTGCTACATAAGTGAATATTTCTCGAATTTGCATTTAAATCTATTGATTTAAATGTTGTTGCATGTTAAAATAATCTCAATTTCAATTTGCTCGATTTTGGGGATATTCAAGTGCTAAATGATGATCCACAGAAGAAAAAAAAAATCAGTCATCTGGTGTTTTGAAACCATTTAAGAGCTGTTTCTAGTTGGAAATTTAACAAACTACAGTGATACAGCGTCCACCCATTATGATGAATGGTTTGAAGTTTCCATTGAAATAAAGGAGGGAACATATTGATATTGTTACCCTTTTCAAGTGAAACGGAGAAAAATCAAGTCAATAATTGTGGTGTTGATCCAGACCAAACGGGCTTTATTATAAATCCTTTGATATCTGCATTCTCTGACTGGTTCAGAGTTTCTGAAAATGATTATACAGTCTCTGATGTAAATGTTTAATTTGACAGGAATTGCTCAATGTAAAATGCTATTAACTGGTAAATTCATGGCCCTTGGCACAGTTCATGTTCCCAGTGTGTCCTCCTCTACTTCAATGAGTCCAAATGAAAACTTGGAGATCATTTCACACAGGATTTGTGCATGACCTCAAGAACCATCCTCCTCTTCTGGTTGCAAGCTATTTCAGATCCACTTCTCATCTTTGGACTTCTCCACAACCAGAGTGAGACCCATTGTAAATGAGAAGAACATTACTCCTATCTAAAGCTTCTTTAATGTGGCCAGAATACCCCGACGTAAAGTCACATATTCTACCCGAATGCGGCTGTAGAGAGGCCATATGTAAGAGCCTGATGCGGCTTGGAGGAGTACTCACCAACCTCCTCCAAGAGGTATAATCTCTGCATCTGAGCAGTCCCCCGAGGCACTTGAATGCAGCTACCTGAAAGCAGCTGCTAGGGGGCGGACTGATGACAATCAGCCAGCGACCCAAATCTCTGCTGCCTGTCAGCAGCCCCCGTCCCCGCTCCCGCTGCCTGACAGCCCCCCTCCCCCCTTCTCCTGCCCCAATGTCCTGCGCTGACAAGAGCCAGAGTGCGCTCCAAGGCACCTCTCCTGCAGCTGTCCCTTTCAGCTGAAAGACCATTCCATAGGGCTGTATACACTTCTGCAGGTGCATTCTTTGCAGAGAATGCATCTGAAAATGGCTTGAGCAGTCTTCAGCCCAATGGTATGATTGTTGCATTTGCTAATTTTGGGTAAATTGTCCCTGCTCTTCTTTCAAAATGTTTTCCCTTCTACCCCTACCCATTCACATCCTCTTTGGTTCCTTCCTCTTTTCCCCCAGATTCCCTGTGATTCCGATTACATCACTATTATTACCTTCTCCTCAGCAGATTACCGCAATGACAGCCATTGCTCCTTCTCATCTCCCATCCCACCCTGCAATTACACATTTTCCTCCTCTTCACCCTTTTGCTTGTCGTGAATCTTTCTTCTGACAGGCATTTGCCAGTCATCTGTCTGTCATCTTTCACCTCTCTTTGATCCACCAATCTCCCACTGGCTCAGGTCCTAACCTTCCCACAATGTCCTCATTTCATCAACTTTTTTTTTTGCTCTATTAATTCATGGTCATACAGTGTGGAAGCACACCCTTTGGCCCATTGTTTCTTTGTGAGCCATCAATTGCATTTTTCTAGCTCTTGGCCAATAGTCTTCTGCACCATAGCCCTGACTACTCATCTATGTCTTCAAATGTTGTCAGAATATTTTCCTCCACCCATATCCCTGATGGTAGTGTGTTCCAGATTTCAATCACCCTCTCAACTCCTTAAAGTATTTACTTTTAAAAAAGGAAAAAAGTATTTATCGGCCCGTTATCTTAAACCCATGCCTCTGGTTATAAACTTCTGCTGAGGTGAAGTATTTTGTAATTTTCTTTAGGCATAATTTCATGCTTTGGTGTCCATATCAGAATCTTTGTAAAAATGCTCCCGATAATTTTGCATCAATTAAATTTACTGCACAAAAAAATGATAAGGAATGATTGTCTTAGAGTCTAATATTTAGCAGTGCAATTTGTTGAGAATGGAAATATGCTCAGTAACCTACAATAGATTATGTCTTTTTTATATTTCAAAGGTACTTAGAATTTTTAAAAATTGGTAAGTTAGTTGCTTTGCCTAGACAATGAAATAGTATAACTCAATAAAACTGAGCACATTTATCTAACTCAGCATTAGTTCAGGTTCAAAATAATCAGATTTGTCAAAGGCTTCAGATCAAATTTAAACTGATGAATGTCCAATTTCATAGACAAATTTTCACAATTACTTACTGATAAATACTTTCCGATCTCTCAGCCAATAGAAGAAAGGGGAATTCTACGCAGAAAGCAGTACAGGTAGTACTCAACTTCTGACCTATGTGAGTGGCGTCTACCCGCACATATGATCAAAATTTAAAAAAATTCTTTATTAAAACTGCTGTACAAGTACATATTTTGTATTAAAAGTACTATATCCAGCATATTTTGAGATTCTATATTGTTTACTAGAATTTCATATGTTGAGTATCTATTAAGGCACTATAAACAATGTTGACATTCTTCATTAAAGGTTCATTTGTTGAAAATCTTTTTTTTAAAGTTGCTTAAAGACCTTTTTCAGTCACACCCAATGGGGTGAATCTGACTTGCGTCCAACCCGAATTATGATCAATCCGTTGGTTCGAATTACAGTCATAAGTCGGGGACTACCTGTAAATAAAATCAGTTTAAATTCTGCAAATTCAATAGAGCTGAGCA
This sequence comes from Narcine bancroftii, assembly GCF_036971445.1. NCBI lineage: Eukaryota > Metazoa > Chordata > Chondrichthyes > Torpediniformes > Narcinidae > Narcine > Narcine bancroftii. The sequence goes on from NC_091474.1 coordinate 147,635,169, forward strand.
TTGAAATATGTTCCACCTTCAATGCTCATTGCCAGATATGACCATCATCAACGGGAGATTCCAAATGACACCTGCAACGTTGAACGGCACCAGCACTGCAATTGTTGCTGTGAATTGACTGAAGTTATACATTCAATACACAAAAGTGCTAGAGAAATTCAGCAGGCCACACACACCACATCTAGGAAGAAAAGTGTTACCAAAGTTTCGGGCCTGAACCTTTCCTATCAATGTTACATGTTTGTTCTTATTGATGTTGCATGACCTGTTGAGTTTTTCCAGCATGACAACCTCAGTGTCTGCACACATTCCTGTTTAACTTGAAGACAAACATACATTTAGATTTAATTATTATATTTGTGTGTACATTATCAATCCACCAATACCTGATGTTAGACAATCAATTTAAGCCCTTCTATTCATTTTGTCAAGTGACCTCGAGTTTGTGTAATTGTGGTAATTATTTTTTTAATAGAGAGAATCCTTGGCTTCCGGTTACCTTTCAAAAGCTTCAACCCATTATCTCAAATTGATACTTCAGTGAAACATTGAGGATGATCATGTTTTAACCAAATACTTTCATTGCTCACAAGAAGACCATGCTTTCAGCTTGTTGAAGAAGTTATGGGCCAAAATGTACTAATGTAACTTTTGATCTGCATCGGCTGTAAGGAAGTTATTAGAGTCCCACTATGAGTGATCTGGAGACTCGCTGCGACCTACTTTTGTAGACAGAAACAAATGTGGTCAGCAGGTATTGTGGGAAACAGTGCCCAATAATCATGTGTGGAATAGCAAGCTTGCGTCCATGACTGTTGTAAGTTATGAAAGTATATTATGATGAGTTATGGAAGCACATGATTGGTTTCATGAATTGCAATCACCTAGATGATCATGCAGCATACCACATTCATTCAGTTGGGGAAATGCATGGATCAGCAAGGCCATGGAGCATGGCAAGGCCATGGAGCATGGCAAGGCCATGGAGCATGGCAAGGCCATGGAGCATGGCAAGGCCATGGAGCATGGCAAGGCCATGGAGCATGGCAAGGCCATGGAGCATGGCAAGGCCATGGAGCATGGCAAGGCCATGGAGCATGGCAAGGCCATGGAGCATGGCAAGGCCATGGAGCATGGCAAGGCCATGGAGCATGGCAAGGCCATGGAGCATGGCAAGGCCATGGAGCATGGCAAGGCCATGGAGCATGGCAAGGCCATGGAGCATGGCAAGGCCATGGAGCATGGCAAGCCCATGGAGCATGGCAAGGCCATGGAGCATGGCAAGGCCATGGAGCATGGCAAGGCCATGGAGCATGAAGGATAATTTGAAAGAGTGAGAATTTTTAAAACGAGTAATGGTGAATTAAGATTTCAGCTTTCAAATCTGTTTTTGTGTTACCAGAATCACAATATTCCTTTTAATGTCAGCAAGACCAAAGTGCAAGATCAAAGTTGACCTAGGGAAAGAGAGATAAGTCTCCACGCACATCTTGGGCGAGTCGGTGGCGGAGAGGTTCAGTTCTTCTCGGAGCCAGCAGAGTGAGCAATCATGAAGAAGACATAGCAATATCTTTGCTTTTTCAAAAGCCTGAGGACATTTAGTGTGTTATTTTATACTCTTACAAATTTCAACAGGTGTACTGGGCAAAGTACACTGACTGGTTGGATCATGGCCTGGTTTGGAAACTTGAATGCCTAAAAACACACAAGGTGGGAAGAAGTGGCAAACCTAATTCAGACCATCAGTGGCACCAATTTTCCATCCATCAAAGCAATGCGTGGCTTTAGTAATGCAGCCAACATCATGAAGGATGCCTAGCACCCTGAACACAACCTTTTCTCACTGCAGAAGGTACAAAAACTGAAATCCCAGCACCTCTAGGTTCAAAAACAATTTCTTTCTAACACCTATCAGACTTTTAAACTCCCATTGTTATATTAACCAGAGACTCTGTGACACCACAAAAGGACTGCCTGCACTATTGCAAGTTACTTTTTTTGCACGAGAATCACGGTGACTATATATTTTCTTTTTTTTTAATTCAATTACCTTTACTATAAACACTAGATGGCAGGTGCTGTGAATCTGGAGCAGAAGACAATTTGCCGGAGGAACTCAGCAGATTGAGCATCATCAGTAAGAGAAAAAGAAATGTCATTATTTTGGGGAGATGGCTTCTGAAATGATGACCTGGCCAACCTATCCTTGAGTGGATGGAAAGTGCAAAATAAAAGATAAATCCAGAGAAATGAGTTGCAGAGAATAGGTTCAGTAAAAATAGTGCAAGGGTAGCATTATTTTACTTATTGGATAGATTTCTTGTAATTTGATAACATCAGGGAAAGCTCTTTGAATCTGAGTGTTTATTTTTCCATCAGTAATGCATCTTCTGACTGATGGGACAGGGTGGGGAAAAATTATGTGACTGTGGTTGGGTGGTCTGTTAATATGTTGGCTGTTTTCTGGGAAGATGGAAGTGCAGATAGAGTCAATGTAGGAAAGTTAAACTGAAACGTCGGCAGATGGTCTGATGGTGGCAAAAAGTCAAAACTGCTGGGTCAGATCATGCAGTGACCATAGGAGGTAAAAATATATAACCAGTGTTTGGGCTTGAGCCCTTCTTCAAGGTATGAGCATAAAAACAAGCAGGTGGCTGAATAAAACATCTGGGCAAGACGGAAGAGCACTTCATATTCCGTCTGGACACACTCCAACCAGATGTCAATAACATCAACTTCTCTAGTTTCTCTTTCCCCCCCGCCCCACCCCACCTCACCTCTCCTCTTGACCTATCCCTCTGTCTCCTTTCCTTGTCCCTCTGTCTCTTTTCCTGGGCCACCCACCCTCCACCCCTGATCATGTCCATGTCCAATTATGTCTCTCTTCCTGTTGGCCTGTGCTCCTACCCCTGCCCTTTCTTCCCTCCTCCCACAGCCCTTTTATTCAGGCACCTGCCTGCTTTTTGCTCATTTTGTTTGAAGGAGAGCTCAGGCATGAAATGTTAGTTCAATCCAGTATTTGTACCTCCTATGGACACTGTGCGACCTATTGACTTCCTCCAGCATTTTTGTGAAGACGTAGGGAGGTTGGTTTGCTCAAAGGGCTGAAAGGTATTCATAATTTTTTGCAATTTCTTGCTGACTGGGTGGAGTAGTTCCCATACCAAGTTGCTGTGTATCCAGACACAATCTTTTCTGTGGCGCATCTATGAAAATTGGTAAGAGCCATTGAGGATATGCCTAATTTATTTAGTTTTCAAAGAAAGTTGAGGCATTGGTGGACCTTCTTGGCTGTATTACCATTGTATGACCAAAGCATTGATATTTAGACCCAAGAACATGAAGTTCACTAATCTGTACGTCAGCACCATTGACACAGATCCAGGCTTATGCTCAACCCTGTTTCCTGAAGTTGATGACTTGCCCCTCTGTTTTCTTAGTCTGTTGATGGCCATGACTAACGTTCTTTTAAAAATGTGTGTTGGATTATAGGTGACAGTGAAATCAAAGTTTTCTTTCCCTCTACCACCCTTGTGCTTCAAAGATAATTGCTTTATCACTTTAAAAAATTTCAAACAAGTGCTCATTGCTATTCAGAAGTAGGGCGAGTGCACTTAATATTTGGTGTCAAGCATTTAATTAGTTTGTCTGAGAAAACAGATCATGTTGTAAATACAAAGTCAACCATATCCCTGTTTATATTTTCTGACCTCTGGAGAGTTGAGTTCTGGTCATGATGACCCAAACTGAAAATGTTTTTCCACTATTTGTAAGGACAATATGCATGTTGCTGTCCTTGACCTATTAGTGAATGTATTCTTGTATTCCTTTGTTGTTTTAAAAGCATTAATTTCAAATCAGATTAGCAGGTTTGCAATCACTTAGTATGCATCTTGTTAAGACCACATGCGTCTAAAACGATAATTGGTGTTGCATTTTATGATGTTACTAGACCAGATTAATTTATTTAATTAATTTATTCATTATGACTGTAGTCAAAAAAAGGCGGCACTGTTAGAATAGCAGTTCATGCCGCATTTCTTCTTTCTTTGGCTTGGCTTCGCGGACGAAGATTTATGGAGGGGTAATGTCCACGTCAGCTGCAGGCTCGTTGGTGGCTGCCAAGTCCAATGCGGGACAGGCAGACACGGTTGCAGCGGTTGCAGGGGAAAATTGGTGGGTTGGGTTTGGGTGTTGGGTTTTTCCTCCTTTGCCTTTTGTCAGGGAGGTGGGCTCTGTGGTCTGCCACACTATTACAGTGCTATTAACCCATGTCTGCATGTGCTTTTCATGGGTTCTCTGCATTCCTCCCATGTTCCAAAGATGCCCAGGATTGTTTGGTTAATTTGGTGTATTTGAGCAGCATGAGCTTGTCGGCCAGAAGGACTTGTATCCTTGCTGTATTTTGAAATTAAATTAATTAAGATAAATGTTAAAAATTGATTTGTCAGTGTGTGTATTGAACATAGAACAATACCACACAGTACAGGCCCTTTGGCCCTCAATGTTGTGCCAACCCATATATTGCTTCCAAAAAAAACATAAACCATCCCTCTTTTTCTTTCATCCATTTGTCTGTCTAAGTCTCTTAAATGCCCCCAATGTTTCAGCTTCCACCACCATCCCTGGCAAGGCATTCCAGGCACCCACAACTCTTTTTATTAAAAAAAAACCCCTTGATGTCTCCCCTAAACCTCCTCTCTGCCCCCCTTCACTTTGTACTCGTGTCCTCTGGTGTTTGCCATTCCTGCCCCTGGGAAACAGGTGTTGGCTGTCCACCCTATCTATACCTCTCATAATCTTGTAGATCTCTATCAAGTCTCCACTCAACCTTCTATGCTCTAAAGAGAAATGTCCCAGCTCTGCTAACCTTATCTCAAAGACTTGTTTTCCAATCCAGGTAATATCCTGGTAAATCTTCTCTGCACCCTCTCCAGAGCTTCTATGTCCTTCCTTTAAATGAGGTGACCAGAACTGAACACAATGGTCTTACCAAAGATTTGTGGAGTTGCAACATGACCTCTCTACTCCTGAATTCAATTCCTCATTAATGAATCCCAGCAACCCATTGGCCTTCTTAATTATCCTATCAATCTGTGCAGTGGCCTGATTTTTTTAAATTTTTTTAATTTTTTATTTTTCACACCATAAATCACATTAGCCATGATATACACTATTTCTTTTTGATTGATACCTTAAATAGTATGCAAAATTTTGGGCACTCCTGTTCAAAATTTCTGTTACTATGAATAGATAAGTGAGTGGAAGATGAAATAATCTCCAAATGTCATAAAGCTAAATATGACACATTCTTTTCAACATTTTAAGCAAGATTAGTGTATTGTTTTTGTTGTGTTCAATTTTAGAGTTGGGGGGGGAGAAGGAAAAGAGTACCATGCAAAAGTTTGGGCACCCCAAGGAATTTGATGTCTCAGGCTAGGTTGTTCAGTCATCATTAGGAAAGGCCAGGTGATGCAAATTTCAAAGTTTTATAAATACCTTGACTCCTCAAACCTTGTCCCATCAATCAGCAGCTGCTTTGCGCTCAGAAAATTAAAATAAATGATACTCAAACCATGAGGGGTCTATAAGAAGATAGCAAAGTATTTTTAGATGGTCGTTCCTTCAGTTGGTAATGTAATTAATAAATGGCAGTTAACAGGATCAGTGGAGGTCCAGTTGAGGCCTGGAAGACCAAGAAAACTTTCCAAGAGGATTGCTCATCGGATTGCTACAAGGGCTAATCAAAACCCCCATTTGACTGCAAATCGCCTTCAGGAAGATTTAGCAGATTCTGGGGTTGTAGTGTATTGTTCTACTGTGCAGTGACATCTGGACAAATATGACCTTCATGGAAGAGTCATCAGAAGAAACCCCTTCCTGTGTCCTCACCACAAAATTCAGCATCAGAATTATGTCAAGGAACATCTAAACAAGACTGATGCAAGTCTTGTGGACTGATGAAAAAATAGAACTTTTGGCTGCAATGAGCCAAGACATTTTTGGTGATTATAAGGGTTCATGATTTCATGAAAAGAACACAACTCCAAGTATTACTATGCAGTGGTTCCCAACCTTTTTCTTTCCACTCACATATCACTTTAAGTATTCCCTATACCATCAGTGCTCTGTGATTAGTAAGGGATTTCTTAAGGAGGGATGTGGGTGGAAAGAAAAAGGTTGGGAACCACTGTTGTAATCGTACCTAATTGACTCATTATGTGCACGGTTTCATGACTCCAAAGGAAATGGACCAATGACAATTTTTCTCAAGCAAACTATTTCAGTAACAATTGGGTCTAGAGCAGTGATTCTCAACCTTCCCTTCCCACTCACATCCCACCTTAAGCAATCCCTTACTAATCACAGAGCACTGATGGTATAGGGAATACTTAGTGGTATGTGAGTGGAAAGAAAAAGGTTGGGAACCACTGTGTTAAAGCATAGGGAACATTTCACTGCAAGACAGAAGAATGAGTTAAATACCAGCAAATTCTGGAAGCAATCACAGTTTAAAAAAAATACTGAAGATGAAAAGAGAATGGCTTTTACAACAGCTTAATGATCTTAAGCACACATCAAAATCCACAATGGACTACCTCAAGAGGTGCAAGGTGAAGGTGCCCCAACCTAAACATCATCGAAAATCTGTGGATAGACCTCAAAAGAGTAGTGCATGCAAGATAGCCCAAGAGTCTCACAAGACTAGAAGCCTTTTGCAAGGAAAAATGGATGAAACGCCCTCCCCCCCAACAAGAATTGAAAGATTCTTAATGGCTACAGAAAGTGTTTACAAGCTGTGAGGCTTGTCAAGGTTTTTTGCAGGTTGGAGGATTGTGGGGGGGAGGGGGGTGTTACTAAGTACTGACTATGCAGGGTGCCCAAATATTTCCTTTGGACCTTTTTCCTTTTTTTTTGTTATTTTGAAACTGTAAAAGATAGAAATAAAAAAAATCATCTTGCTTAAAATGTAAGATGTATGTCCTTGTTATCTTTATACCTTTTGGAAATCATGTCAGCTTTTACTTAGTTATTCACAGTAACAGAAAATTTGACCAGGGATGAACAAACGTTTGCATACCTATGTATGTATATGTATATTTTTGCATATAGTTTGACCCGCTGCCCCTTTTTAAGCTTAATTTTAATCATTTTATGTTGTATCCAACCCAGCAACAACTTAATTTAAAAAAAAACACCCCAATCGCCAAGTAACAAAGCTGTAAATTACTGTGAGCAAGTAAAAAGAAACAACGTGGCAGGAGTGGCGACCTTGTTCTCCATGGCAGGAGTGCGAGCCTCTGCTTACCAAACAGGAGCAATAACCTTAAGCTACCGGGGACCTTGGGCTCTATAAATTGTAGAATGTCTGGGTGGGTTATGGTGGTGTGGGGAGGTGTCAGGGAATGGCATTGCCGGCAGTGGGGAGGTCCTTCCAGGATCGACTAAGAGCCGAATTGGCAATTCCAGGGTTGACTAATATGCTGAATTGGCATCAAATAGTTTTTGACCTGAACTTATGGTCACAAAAATATATTTGGCATACAAGTTGACCCCCATTTTTAAGTGATTTTTGAGGGTTTTACGACTCAGCTTACACACTGGAATATACTTTGTGTGTGTGTGTGTGTGTGTGTGTGTGTGTGTGTGTGTTTGTGTATGTATGTGTGTGTATTATATATATCTATCAATCTCATTTCTTAAGTGGCTGTCATATTTTTCCTATTTTCATAATATGACAGTAGCTTGAAAATTTCAGAGAATCTCTCCATGCATTACCTATCCGCTTCACAATTTTATTGGTAAGATCTTGATATTAATTTCCCATTTATGTATCTAATTGTCAACATGTTTTTTTGTGAAGTCAAGTTGGCCTTCACGAGCTAATGAGTTTTTTGAGAGAGTGACAAAAGGTATGATGGTAGATGTGTGTATGGATTTTAAGGCATTTGACAAGGTGGTAGATTCATTCAGAAAGTCATGAGACATGAGATCTTTGGAACCTTGGCTTGTGGATTCAGAAATGGCTTGCCTGCAGGGGGTAGTAGATGGGACGTATTCTGCCTGGAAGTCCATGACTCATAACATTCTGCAACAATCAGTTCTGGGACCCTTGCTCTTTGTGATTTTTTTTGTTATTAATAACCTTGAAGAAGTAGAGGGATGGTCAGTAAGTTTGCAGTTGACACAAAGTTGGAGATGATGTGGATAGTGTCGAAGGTTGTCAAAAATTAAAACAGGATAGATCCGGATAAGTGTGAGGTTATGCATTTTGGAAGGTCAAACTTGAAGGCAGAGTACATGATTCATGGCAGGATTCATAACAGAGTGGAAAAACAATTGGGTCCAAATCCAATGCTTTCTCAAGGTTGCCGCACACGTTAAGAAGGCTTATTGTTTGCTGGCCTTCAGTAGTTGGGGGATTGAGTTTCAGAGGTGTGATATAATGTTGCAGCTCTATAAAACTCCGGTTAGACCACATTTAGAGTATTGTGTTCAGTTCTGGTCACCTCATTACAGGAAGGATGTGGAAGTGTTGGAGAGGGTGCAGAGGAGACTTTCAAGGATGTTGCCTGGATTGAAGAATGTCTTATGAGGGAAAGTTAACAGAGCTAGAGCTTTTCTCTTTGTAGTGATGAAAGGTGACACCTTTTTTTCCAGGGTGACAGTAGCAAATACCAGAAGGCATGTGTATAATGTGAGGGGAGAAAAGTTTGGGGAGATGTCAGGAGTATGTTTTTTTTACATAGAGAGTAGTGGGTACCTGGAATGCATTGCCAGCAGTGGTGGTAGAGGCTGGTACAATTGGATTATTAAAAAGACACTTAGACAGGCACCTGCATGGAGGGAAAATAGAAAGTTATGGTTAGGAGATGGGGAAGTTTAAATGGTTAAGTTGATTTATGTAGGTCGGCACACCATCGTAGGCCGAAGGGCTTGTACTGTGCTGTAATGTTCTATGTTTTCTTCCCTTAGGATATCAGTGTAGCTAAGTGTTCAGTGTTAGAGCAACATGACCTAGCAAATATTTCCTGTATATCACAAATGAAATAGTGACGTTTGCAGACTAGAGTTTTCAGCTACATTTTTTTGGTGACTGGGTTGAATGGAAATGTAATTGTGATAAACTTCAGTTATGTGGAATTCAAGTCAAATTTATTCTCATCTGATTGCACAAATACAACCCAATGAAACAGCGTTCTCTAGTCTTCAGTTCAAAGCATACAGACACACAACCAGGCATAACACAAATACAGACAGACAATACATTATGGAGTCTAGTATTCACATATACAGATAAATAAATATTGCTCAGTGAACATGACAGTCTTGGATAGTTAGTGTGAGCAGTTCCTTTGGTCACTTAGGATTCTCACTCCCTGTGGGAAGAAACTGTTTCTCAGCTCTGATGTCTCTTTCTTGATGGGAGCAGGTGAAAGATGCTGTGTTCAGGGTGGAAGGGGCCCTCAATCATTTTGCACATTTGAGTGTTGGATTTTATTTGGGTTTCTAATACATTTAAAACATTCCAATCATTTTTGTATTATTGAGTTCAGGCTGTTAGGGGAGATAATTTGCACTGATCTGTACTGCAGACTTTCTAATTTCTAACATTCAAATCTAATTTACCAAAGAGGATAGCAAATTAACCTAACAAAATTAAAAGTACAGTTCTTCCAAAGTATATTTGATGGCTTGTGCACAATTAAAGGCCTTGAGAAATTTATGGGTTAAAAGTCTACTGGGACAGCCTGTCAGCATCAAGAAAGAGGCTCCTCCGAACACTGCTAAAAAGATGAGCTTTGAAGTTTGGAACAGCATTGAAGAAACATTAATTTGGGCCCTTGCCTGCCTTCTTTGTGGTGAATGCCAAATTTTTTGCATTACTCTAATCAGTGAAAAGGCAGGTATTTAACCCTCAACTTGCACCAGAAAACAGAATATCTGGCCATCTTTGCATTGTTGTTAGTAGGAACTTTTTGAATGCATGTTAGCTTTCCATTTCCATAAACATTGACTACATTTCAGAATTTCTTCATTGATTGTAAAGTTTGTAAAAGATATTATGTAAATATGTCTGATGGCCTAGAAATTCATTAGTTTTTGGAATGTAAAGTAAGTTGGGTTTAAGATAAATTTGGGAGTTATAAAGTACTCTACAGGTACACTATCCTTTATCTAGACATCTAAAATCAGGAAAGCTCCAAAATCCGGTAAGTGGGGAGAGAGACGGCAGGGCGATTCAGGGGGTGGGGGGCGAGGGGGAGAGATGGCAGCACGAGTTTGGGGGGGAGAGAGACAGCAGCATGAGTTGGGGGGGCAAGGGGGAGAGACTGGCAGCGGGGGGGGGGGCGATGGGGAGAGATTGCAGCGCGAGTTGGGGTTATGAAAGGACTAGGTTTACTGTGGTGTTATCGTGCATGGCCAACAGGACAAAGTAATCTTCAAATGCAAAATTAAACCAAAAATGAAATTCCCTGCAGGTATTTTTGTACATTTTCATGAAAAAGAATGGATGGATGAAAATGGTGTAAAACTATGGATAGATGATGTGTGGAACAGGTAGTCAGGAAGTTTATGCAAAGAATGGAGTTTGCTGGTCATAGCCACTGAACTGAGAAAACTAAAAGTAGATTAGCAGCACTACATGGTGGTTGTCCTGGATGGTTTGACATCTATATTGCAACCTCTCAATGTCTGCTTGAACAAACCATTCAAAGACCACGTGTGCGAGGAATGGAATACATGAATGTCGAGGGCAGAAAAGATAGTTTACAAAAGGAGGGGCAATGTGTGCTGTATTACTTGATGTGCTGTATAACTTCATGCTCAAGGCATGGGACAAAATTAGAGACTGATAAAATCATTTAAAAAGTGCAGCATCTCTTGTGCAATTGATACCACCGAAGATTTATTATGAGACACTGATGGCGAAGCTGAAGCCACCTCATCAGATACAGACTGGAACCCATATGATGACTGTTTAAACAGTGAGATTATGGATGTGCTTGATGATGGCGAGAGTGATTTTGAAGGGTGCTAAACATGTTGTTTTCAATAAAAATCTTAATGAAAATCTGTGCAGTCGGGTTTTGTCCGGTTTTTCAAGGGTCAACTTGAATGTCGAATCAGTTTCCAAGGCTTGACTTGTATGCTGGATCAGCATAGATTGAATTTTGAGCTGACTTTAAGGTCTCAAAAGTATATCCGACGTACAAGTTGACCCCATTTTTTGAGAGATTTTTTTGGGGTTTCACGAATCAACATAAATGGTATTATTATGTGACAATTAAAAGTACCTTTGAAAATCAGAACACTTTTGCATCTTTGGTGATTTCATGATGGAAGGTTGCCCTTTAGTATATCAGTCATGATGGAATGGTGAGTTGGATTCCATGGCCTAATTTCACTCCTTTGTCTTTTGGTCTTATGATTAGATGGCATACGAGTGGGTGAACAGTAGATTATTAAAGATGACCACAACTAAAATGCTTCCAGTATTTGATTCAAAGTGAGTCCCTCATTGCCTGCCCATTAATACAAAAAGGAATATAGTGCAGTGGTAACTGATGGAAACAGGGTCTAAGCTGCAGTGAACTGACTCAAAGTGAAAAATTAAATTAACACCCATTCCATGGGGTATTCTAGAAATTGCTGGCAATGATCCAATGGATGTGTGCAAAACATAATACAGACTCTGAAGAGCTTCATGCATTCACTAATGTTGGGTTGCAAGGCATACTTGACATAGCAGACTCTTGCCTCCATGATTCATCTCTCTTTGATTTCCAATAGCATTGGATTTAATTTGGGCAAATTTTGATGGATTGTTCTTGGAATGCAAAAATATTGTGCAAATAATGGAAGAAATTAAGTCACCAATGACATTACACTATTTAGAATATTGCATACCACACGGATAACACGAGACAACAATTTTTGTTCGAAAGGTTTGCTTCCTGAAAAAATATTGGGGATCATGATGGACAACTTCAAGATGAACACAAAAATTATTTCAGATTCAGATTGTGCTGTTTCACGTAGGACGTTGGAGAAACTTTAACTTTTATTGAATTTGGCATGTTTAATCCCATAATGACTTCAGATTTATTGTCAGTATATACATGACATCACATATAACTTTGAGATTCCTTTTATCCTACAGGCGTGGCAGAATTACCACTAATTGGTAGTGCAAGAAGTAAACTGTACACAGCGTAAAACATGAACAAACAACTGTAAACAAATAACACGTAATCAAACTGTGCAATACAGAGGAAACAAAAAGAAAATCAATGAAGTGCACAAGTAAGAGTCTTGCAATGAGTTTGAGTTTGTGGTTGAGGAGTCTGATTGTGGAGGGGTAGCAGCTGTTCCTGAACCTCGTGGTTCAAGTCTTGGGGTATCTATAATCTTTCCTGATGGCAGCAGCGAGAATAAAGCATGTGCTGGGTGGTGAGGGGCTTTGATGATTGCTGCTGCAGCTCTATGATGGCAGCATTCTCTGCAGATGTACTCAATAATGGGGAGGGTTTTGCCTGCGATGTCCCAGGCTATGACCATGACCTTTTGGAGGGCTTTAGCTCAGGGGTGTGAGTGTTCCCGTACCAGATCATGGTGCAGCCGGTCAGCACACTTTCTACCACTCCTTTGTAGAAATTTGTCAGGGTTTCTAATGTCATACCAAACGTCTGCAAATTCCTGAGGAAGTGGAGGGATTGACATGCTTTCTTCATGATGTCATTGGTGTGTTGGGTTCAGGAAACATACGCCAAGATTGTGACTCTGATGAACTTAAATGTGCTCACATTCCCCTCCTCTGATCCTCCAATAATCACTGGATCGTACACCTCTGGCTTTCCTTTCCTGAAGTCAATAATCTGCTCCTTAGTTTTGGTGACATTGAGTGCAAGATTTTTGTTGGAGCACCATTCAGCCAATGCAGACACATTGACCTAACTGACCTAAAAATGTTTTACTGCTGAATTTCTTTTATACTCTGTATTTGATGGCTCTGGTGACAGTGTCCAATAATAGTTGGTCAGCATTGATGGATTCCAATTGCCCTGATACCAATCTTCCATGGTCACAAGATCCTGGTGAAACCTTTCACTGTGTTTGTCACTGACTGCATCAAGATCAGCAGGGAAGAAATCCAAGTGCGAATGCAGAAAATGAAGTTTCTTTGACATTTTGTACTTGATGGTTTTATATGCTTGAAATTGACTTAACCTATTTTTAGGATTTCCTTCCATACTTTGTTTTAAAAAAAGTACATGATAGGACAATTTTAAGGTGATTTTCTTAATGAGCAGGCCAAAATCCACAAAATACAACCAAAAATGTTCAAGAAGCAACATTTTTGTTGGCTGTTGTAATGGCATCTTTATTTACCCTTGTTTATTTTAAGAATTTTTCATTAATAGTCACAGTGAAATCATTGCCCTGATTTCACCATCTTCATGATCCTGCAAACTGTTTTGCAAACCATTACCTATTTAGATTTATGTGCATCATTTGAAGGCCATTTTCCATCCTCCCTATCATTCACTGACCAGTTATATTCAGCCACATTTATCCACAGAAATCTCTCAGAAGCTCTTACTTGAAGCTTCTGATCTCTTCATCTTCTGTCTTTGAAAGTTGTGCTTAATTTTGTTACCCATTGTTCAGTGGTCAAAATTGGTTTTTTTCCTGCCTTGTTTTTGATCAGTTCCAATCCACTTCATTTAATTCAAGATTACATGGAATTTGCTTTAGTCTGCTGCAAGGCAGACAGATTCGCCTTCGGCAGAAATTGCATGAAGCACCTCTTACAGTCAGAGAAAGAGAAGCAAAAGAGAGTCCCTGGATTCACCTCCAGCGCTGCCGTGATCCCTATAGCTACACAGAGTCCAGTGGTAAAGGTTACCAACAGAAACATCCGAATTTCTCATGAGTGCAGACAGTTTGTACCTCAATATGACTTATTATCTCAAACTTGAAGTGCCATCCACAATAGAATGCAGTGACTAATATCTTAAAGGATTGATTGCAATCACCAATGTGACCAATGTGTAAAAAGGATAACTTACCTGAATTTAGTCTCATCATGAGAAATTATTTATTTTTGATTTCCACAGACGTACAGTATGTGCCTCAATAGCAGCTGTGTTACAAAAGCAGCTTTAAACTAAGGATCAAATAATATGCAATTACATAAAATTGAAGAAACACAATTAAGAATTCTGATGGCCTTGTATGTCCTATACCTTTAAGCAGGTATAGTTAATTGCAGTTTGTGGGATCTTGTTCAAATTATCTTCCACGTTTCTATATTATAAAAAGTGACCTCACATCGGTTTCTATTTGCTGTACTGTTGTCCTGTCTAAATATAAACGTTTCTGTGCTCTCTCATTATTCCAGTCAGGATTCAATTCATAATGGTGGGCTTTCTTGCCATTTTGACCCTGTTATAGGATGATGAAGATGTAACAGCAAAGTTCTGTGCATTACAGAGCACCAGTTGACATCACTAGCGTAGCCATCTACCTTTGGTATTCAATAGTATTTTTAGTGGAACACAAACATCTCATGGGCCATATTAGATCAGAAGTACTGTGGCGACAGTAATGTGAAGTCAAGTTTACTGTTATCTAATTGCACAATTATAACCTGACGAAACAGCATTCATTGGTCCTTGAAACAAAACATGCAGACGCACACTTAGACGTAACACAAATACAGGTACACAATCCTTTATCCGGACATCTAAAATCTGGAAAGCTCCAAAAACCAGCAAGTGGGGAGAGAGACGGCAGTGCAAGTCGGGAGACCAGCAACGCAAGTCGTTCGGGCGGGGTGGGGGGGGGTAGATGGCAGCACAATTCGGATGGGCTTAAATCTGATATTCCGAAATCCAGAAAAATCTGAAATTCGGAGCACACTGTCCACCAAGGGTTCCGGATAAAGGATTGTGTACCTGTATGTACACACAAAATGCATCCAGGACAAATATTCATAAATACAAATAAATATTGTTTCATAAATACGAGATTTTAGGGTGGTTAGTATGAGCAGTTCCTTGGGTCGTTCAGCATTCTCACTGCCTGTGGGAAGAAGCTGTTCCTCAGCTTGGTGGTACTGGCTCTGATACACCTGTATCTCTTTCCGGTTGGGAGTAGCTGAAAGATGCTGTGTGTGTAGTGGAAGGGGTTCTCTGATTTTCTTCTCCCTCTTCAGACCACTGTCCCAGTATATCACATCAATGGGGTGGGGGGAGGAAGAGGGAGACTCCATTGATCCTCTCATATAGACCTGTGGATTGACCTCTGATCCATTTTTCTGTAGCAACCATACCACAATGATGCCTGCGGCCAGGATGTTCTCGATAGAGCATCTGCAGAAAATCGATATAATGGAGACTGGTAGCCTTCCCCACTTCAGTCTTCTCAGAAAATGCAGTTGCTGTTGTACCTTCTTGACAAAAGAGGAGATGCTGTGTGTCCACAATAGGTCACTAGTGAAGTGAACTTCAAAAAAAACTTGGGACTCGCCACTACAGAGTTAATGATGTCAAATCTTCAAGATTTAATTTATTGACATTATAATTAAACAGTGTCATATTACATGGAATTGCTATGACCTGCTATAAGGTAGACATTTACCATTGACCGAAATTGCCTGAAGTGCTTTCTTACAGTCAGGGAGAAGCAAAAGAGAGTGTCTCCCCCCCCCCCCCCCCCCCCCCGCCCGTGTTACCTAGTGTCTGTAGATTCACCTCCAGTGCTTCCGCAGCCACACAGTCCAGTCTAAACCATTGGCAACCCGAGCTCCAGATCAGAACCTCCAACGTGGTCAGGAACCCTTTGGCACCCCCTTGTATCCCGGTTCCGATACCTCGTACCCCTTCAGCCAGACTCCAGCAGTCCGCAGCCCAACACGAGTCTCCTGATGGCAGTCTCCAGCAGCCCATAGCCTCCGTGGGTTCCTCGCCTTGAGTTGGCAGCAGTGTAGTGGAGGGTGGTCATTTCTGGTCTTCCTGAAATCCATGATCTCCTTCTTTTTGTCCACATTGAGACATGGGTTGTTACCATGAGATTTTCCACTTATTTTAGTGCAATTCATCATTGTTGCTGATGAAGCCAACTATTATTGTGTCATCTGCAATCAATGACATGATTGGAGATGTATCAGGTGATGCAGTCATGGGTCAGTAGCATGAGCACACTGTCCCGAGGCGTGCCAGTGCTTCGTGTGAAGGTGTTCGACCTTCTGCCACCGACCCAGGAAATCCAGAATCCAATTACAGAGAGGGATGTTGAGTGAAGGAACAAGGCTAAGGATCATATATGGAACATTTTCTCCTATAGGCAAATGGAAATATATCCAGTGTCTCTGTGAAATGCTTTGAGCATCTGGTGATGGAACACATCAAGGCACATCTTCCAATGGTGGAGGTCAGTGCCACTAGACCTTTGAGTCATTGAGTACTGTTATTGATGCCCTCTTGGGTACCGGTAATAACTGATGGTGGCTGTCTTGAACCCTGCGGGAACAATGAACTGCTGCAGTGAGCTTCTTTAATTGTCTTAACCTGTTAAGGTAGTTCACTCTGTAGTTGGTGTATCTCACCTGATTGGCTGCAGCAAGCAAGAATTTTGGTGCAATTGTATATTGTACTTCTGGATATGAAAATTAACTCAGGTTTCCATGCTCTGACTGATTAGTGGAGAAACTGGGGGTATAGATTAATGGGGTGTAAATTGGGCAGTATGGATTCTTATGGCTCTATGTCTAAATCTATCTAAATTCATGACACAGCATTCACCCATTTCACCATGATTGCTCCATGGCTTCAGTATCTGCCATTTACAAAATGTCCTGCAATTGCTTATTTAGGCTAGACCAGGGGTCCCCAAACATTTTTGACCATCGACCCCTTCATTGAATACTTGATCTCTCATCAAACCCCAAGCATGAAATCCCGGCAGTGGACGGGGGTGGTGGTGGGGGGGGTGGGGGGGGGGGTGGTGGTGCTGGATGCAGATTGTGAGATAAAAGGTACAAAGAGCACATGCGTCTAGACCAGTGGTTCTCAGCCCTTTTCCTTCTACTCACATACCACTTTAAGTAATCCCTCTGCCATTGATGCTCTGATATTAGTAAGGGATTGCTTAAGTTGGTATGTGAGTGAGAAGGGAAGGTTGAGAACCACTGCTCTAGACTTAGTCTGTCCTCCCCTTCGCTTTCAATTTATTCAAAGGCTGAAGCAAAATAAAACAGGGCGGCCACCGAGGTGTCCTCTCGCAAAAGGTTGGCCACCACTGTCATAAGCACTAATTTCCCTTGATCTGTCCCTGATTTCCACTGCAAAAGTTCAGTAGATTAACCCCCCCCCCACACTTCCTTCCTGGGTGTTATCAACTCCCTTTCGATCTCCTGGCATATATCATCCCCTTGGGTAATCTCATTGACCCCCAGGTGTCGATATTGACCACTTTGGAGACCCCTGGGCTAGACCAACAGTGTATCTCAAATCCATTCTTTTTATCACCAAGAAGGATGAACAGTTGCAAGGGTGCACCACCACCTGCAGGCTTTTTTCAAAATTGCACATCAGCACTGACTTCTGCTTTGTTATTGGGTATAAATCTTGAGATCTCCTTCCCAGCCACACTTTTGGAACATCTCGAGAAGAAGAATTGCAGCAACTCTGAAGCAACCCACCATGACCTTCTTGAAGATGATTATAGATGGAGAATAAATGTAAATCTGGACAGTGAACAGTGAATCTTGTATCCCAGAAAATGAATAAATAAAAAGATGCTGGATGCTTACTAGAGTAATGGTTCAGGGGATTGTGTATTGTCCAAACCCATTGTCTGCTGCAGAAGAACTAATGCTGAGTAGACAGTTTACAACTAAATTCATTGGAACCCTTTTTTTTATAATCTTGGGAATTCTCTAGACAATTCCTGAGTATACAGTTGCTTGAGGAAAAAAACTTTACAGGTACATTCACCCAAAATTTTCTGCATTAACCTTTACTGCATTAATAATTATGATCTCTCATTTCTGCAAGAATATTGGACTAAATTTAATATGCATTACATCCAGACAGTATAGATTTGGTTGTAGGCTATCTTGTGGAGCCTGATTATTATAAAGTGTCCCACTTTGAAAGAGCCTTACAACTAACAAAGTAATTTTGCAATGTCATTGTTTTTATAATGCAAGAAATTCATTAGCTATTTTGCACATATGAACCTTGAAATTAGATCCATTTACATTGTACAAATGATAACCACGCTCCTAGTGTGAATTGGAGCTTTCAGGTATTTGAAAATTTTTGTTGAGAGTGACAAAAAAAGGGTTTATCATTACAATATTAAAGAGCCTGCATTTTCATTGCTTTCTTGTGCACAGAATCTTACAGTTTCAATTGTTAATGCCAAAGAAAATGGAGACATCATCAGGGTTTGTCCTTCACTGGTTACAATTGTTTTTAAAAATCACATCAATTCTGCGTGCTGCAAGGTCTACTCCTTGAGCAGATTGCATATTGCAATAACACAAGGCCAAACACAGAAAGGGTAAACCATTTGTGTGAGGGATTTTCCGCACATAGGAGATGGCTGTGGCCTTCCTCCTTGACATTTTCTCCCATGGTGTTCTTTCATATAGCTATTATGTGACTGCCAAGGGATGCCACTGTTTAAGGTTCCTGTAATAGCATGCATTAGGCCTCTTCATGCTGCATTGTAGAATGGAGAGTCCCCGTAAATTTTCCCGGGGACCCTCCTGTGAACCTGCGGTGTGAAAAGGTCGGCGCGGGAATTTTAAATGGGTCCTGGAGCATCTTCTCCCTGTGTTGTGAAGAGCCAAATGGCCAAGCAGGGAAGCCTCGTGATGTCAGCATTGGCGTGCTGCATCACGTAGGCGATTAAAATGAATATACTTACTGCCTGACAACAATGAGCCACTGCAGCCCGTCGTGACAGTAGCACAAAGTGGGATGAATGGCCCTCCTCGTTAACCATAATCCCTCACGCAGCTGAATTTCCCAGAGTGGTTCCAGCTGCGTGAGGGATTAGGGGAAATGAAATTGGCCATTGTGCCACCATCACGTCATTTGAAGCAGCCTGAAGTGGAGGAGATGGCGGATAGGATGGGTGACTAACCTATGGAAGGCTGGGGGACAGGGACAGGGAGAGGGAGCAGATGGGCAACCGACGGATGGCCTTGGGGGGGGAGAGGGAGCAGGCAAGTGACCGACGGATGGCTAGGGTTAAGGGAGGGAGGGAGCAGGCAAGCGACCAACAGTCAGCCAGGGAGAGGGAGTGGGCAGGCGAGCAACCAATCAATGGATGGCTGGGGAAGAGGGAGCAGGTGACTGACCGACCTACCGACAGCCAGGAGGGAGAGGGCGGACGGGCAACCAACCTACTGATGGCCAAAGGGAGGGGGTGGATGAGTGACTGACTGACCGACAGACAGGAGAGAGAAAGTAGGCAGATGAGAGACTGAGCGGGGTGGGGGGGTAGGGAGCAGGCAATCAATGGAAGGGGGGGGAACTTTCTCTCATTTCTCTGTGTGCGTAATTAATCATCAATTTGGGCGGGACTTGCCCTAAATTGCTGGGGAGAGTAAATTCCCAGGAATTTGGACTGTGGTGTGAAAGGTCCAGGAGGCTCTGAATTCCTGAGAATTTTTCCAGAACAAAGTAGGGTCACCACTCACCTGCAGTGTGAAAACACCCACTGACTGCAGGCTTTTCATGCAGCTCTGATAGGAACCACACAGACCCAGTTTCAACACACTACTGTGTAGCAAACAGTAGAGCCTGGTTTCTAACATGTTTGCACAGATTGTGGGGGATCTAACTAGACATCAGCAACACCTCTTCAGCATAGTAAACGAGAGTAAGCAAGAGTTCCTTTGTAGAGGTGAACCATGTGGTTGATGCAAAAATGGTTTCAGAAGGAAGATGCAGCATTTAAGCCAGAAAAGATCCAATAAAGACTTACAAGGATGTTGCTGGATCTGGAAGCTTGAATTATAAGTAGTTGGATAGGCTGGGATTTTTTAACCCTGCAGTGTAGGAGGCTGAGAAGTGATCTGATGGAGGTATATAAAATCATGATCTACATTGTATATTTCCATTCTGGCCTGTTTTGTAGAGGAGTCTAAAACTAGAGGCCACAAGTTTAAGATTAGATGAAGAGCAGATCTGAAAGGTAAGTTTTTAACTTGGAAGTTGATGGCTATATAAAATGAGCTGCCTCAAGAAGCAGAACAGATAGATGCAATCAACACATCTAAGACACATTAAAGCAAATGTATGGATAAGAGAAGTTCTGAGGAATATGGGTGAAACAGGCAAAAGGGACATGTTTATATGGACAACTTAATTGCGTGGACAAATTGGGCCAAAGAGCCTATGTGCTGCATTGCTACGATTTAGGCTGGTTCTACTGATGGGGTGAAAAGTGGGCTGGATCTTAGAGGCCAAATTCAGGCCTTAGTAAAGGTAATGGATCTGTGGTCCATCAGGGCAAGTCTGAGGCTGGTGTCTTGAGCAGGAAAGTGAGGATGGGATTTGGCTATTTTGGGTCACCTTTGGAGAGATTAGTGAGACAGTTGGGCCTGGGGCAATTGAAGAGTTGTGAGCTAGGGTCATTTGTGGAATGGGGCCCAGGGGTGAGGGAGGTGGTGAGGATTGTGTGTTAACTTGGCAGATTTGGAAAGGATCCTTTTGAATATTACACAATTAAAACTTGATTGTTTCACAACTTGCTGTCCCAGTGCTTCCCAACAGCAGGTGGTCCTGCGACAATAGAGGGTTGTTGGATACAGCATTCAATTTGTACTTGATGTGGAAACTTCTGCTAGGTGATTCATGCCAGAAAGGCCCTAGTCAGATTGCTGTAATTGAATAAAATCACATGAAAGTGATGGTGTTTGCAATTCACTTCAAGGGGGGGTGGGTGGGGGGGGGGGGGGGGGGAAAGAAATTTAATCACATGGTCTTGTTGTAAACAATACCATGCATAAGAATTATAGGCTGAAATCCTGGAGTCTGGCACAGTTGGGACATCTCTGGTGCTGGACTTAAACTGTCCTCATCATTGATCGAGGTATTTATAATTATGAGGGGGACAGATGGAGTAAATGTGGATAGGCTTTTTCCATTGAGAATGGAGAGATTCAAACAAGAGGACATGGATTGAGATTTGAGGGGGGAGAAGTATAGGGGAAACATGAGGGGAAATTTGTTCACTCAAGGATGGTAGGAATGTGGAATGAGCTTCCGGCCAAAGTGGTAGATGAGGGCTCAATTTTAATATTTAAGGTAAAGTTGGATCAGTATATGCATGGGAGGGATATAGAAGGTTATGGGTTGGCTGTGGATCAATGGGAATAGGTGGGAAATGGTGTTCGGCATGGACAAGAAGGGCTGAACGGACCTGTTTCTGTGCTGTAATTGTTATATGGTTATATCTGAGCAGGAGAGCCATTCATTTTAGATCACATAGACCATGGAACAGCGGAGCACAGGAACAGGCCCAGTAGCGCATCTGTCTTCAGTGCACCTTGTGTCCAAATTAAACCAAAATAACCAAATCCTTGCTGTTGGCACATGATATGCATATCTATGCTTTTTCACGTTCAAATGTCTATCCAGAAGCTTCATCAATTCTTTTAAATCTGTCTCCACCACTACTACTCCTGCTCGAGGCACTTCATAATCTGTATTTTTTTAAAAATCAGTGCACATCACCTTTAATGTATTAAATATATCAGTAATTATATTTAAAATTTAAGATGTTTGGATAGTTTTTTTATATATGGGGAAAAGGCCTATCATCAGATCAGCCATGATCTCCTTGAATGGCAAAGCAACCTCGATGGGCCGGTGGCCGACTCTTACTTCTATTTCCTACATTGTCGTGGTGACGTAGTTGGCGTACTGGTTAACGCAATACCTTTACAGTGTCAGTGATCAGGTCCAGACTGGGGTTTGAATCCCACGCTGTCTCTAAGGAGTTTGTATGCTCACCTTGTGTTTGCGTGGGTTTTCTCCAGGAGCTCTGGTTTCCTCTGATCATTCAAAATGTACCAGAGGTGTAGGTTAATGGGGTGTTGTGGAGCACACAATAATCACATTTACATGATGGAGTGATTAAACAGCTTTAATTACCAAAAACCTGAGCATTACTGATATACTACTTGGCCAGGTTCCAGGTGCAGGAGCAAGAGGGGGCAAGTCCGGGCACGCCAGCCTTTATTGGGAAATCTGGGGAGGAGCCAAGGGAGGAGTTAGGGAAGGTCAGGAGGTTCGGACTGGCCAGTCCATACATCTATGCAAATGCCTTTTGTCACATTCACCTCTTCTTTGCGATAAAACCCAACGGGGTGATGTGACGATGTGGACCATATACTGTACTTTATTACATATATACATCGTTCATAGTGTCCATCACAGGTTCAGCCTGTCCAGGGGTCTTGTGATCTTCTGTGACAGATCATAGATATGTTTTGGGGAGACAAATTGGGGCAGGTTTTTTAGTGTAGGTCACATACAAACACTTTAAAACAGATCTTTTTTTAAAATACTGGAGCTCTGCTCATGCGAGATAGGTCGGCCCCAAGAGCCTTTGCAAGAGCTTTGGAGAGTGCCCAAGTGACTTCACTAATGGATTGTTGTTTACAAAAATGCAGCAGATGAAATAACTCATTGGAGCAGCAGGCTGTCCGGAGTGGAACTTGCTGTTCTAATAGTCATGTGATTTTCAAAGCAGAGAGAGTAAAACAGGCTTTCTCTCTGAGAGAGAGAGAGAGAATTCAGTTCTGCAGTTTTACAGTCAGCATCAGCAGCTGGGACTGGAACAGGACAAGCTGCCAAGCTTGTGGAAACCCCATTTGGAAGACAGGTTGTGACTGCTTAGTTCAGCCTGGTCAAAGCCCTTGTGGTTCATGCAAGAGGAAAGGACTAGCTGCCTAATGTTTCACTTGAAATAAGAGAAATAAAAAGGAACTCTGTGGTGACCTGAAAGAAAGAGGTTATCATCTGTAGAACCCTGATGAGGCAAGTTTCTTCGGCAAGACACTGAAGTGGCTGGTTACAAGGAATCAGTTGTAAGTGTCCAGCGAACAAAAAATCTCTCTCTGAAAATTGACAAGAACCTTCCTGAGTGGTAACCATTTACCTTTCAAGCACCAAAGCCTGGTGAACTTCATAAATGTTAAATTCTGTGCACAGTATAAGAATTGCCTGCAACCAGTAAACTTGGAGGAATGAACAGTGAGATTTGACTGTGAATCAAAGAACTTTTCTGAACTTACACATGTGCTTAGAATTAGAAGGGGGTTAAGTTAGGTTAGTTAAGTTAATAGTAATAAGTTAAAGTTTGATACTGTTTTCATGTTTAAAGATAATTAAAAGCAACTTTTGTTTAAGTAACCATTTGTCTTCGTGAATATTAATTGCTGCTTGGTTTTGGGGCCATCTGAGCTCATAACACTTCCAAGGCGTTGGATGAAGCCCCTGTTGTTCCTGCGTTGAACTTGCAGGACTGTGTACCTGTGTGGGTGGAATTTCGGTTACAGAACCCTTTGCTGCCTTTTGGGTGGGCTCCTTGCTGGTAAGATCTCTGTGGGATTGACTGCCACTGGTGCTTGACTGGTGCTGGAGGGGGGAGGGAGTTGTACGGTTATTTAGAGGGGGGGCGGGAATATGTCAAAACCCTGGGACATAGATGGGTGCTGTATTGATTGCCTGGTTCTTCTGGGGTCACCTGATCAGTATTAGTGTACCCTGCCTGAACAAGGTCTCAAACTGACACCATGTCCCCCCTCCCATCCTGATACTGCACAAATATGTATTGCAGGTTCATGTGTACCAGATGCACTTTTTTCCACCAGAGATCTGTCTTGTGGGACCTAATATGTCTGCGAAGAATTACCGGCCCTGGTGTCATCAGCCGGTCTGGCATAGTGGTTCCGGATGCCGACCTCCTAGGAAAAGAAAAGAGTCTCTCGTAGAGGGTGGCATTCATAGCCATGCACAGCAGGGACCTGGTAGTGTGCAGCAGATCCAGTAGTATCTCTTGCTACTGGGAGACAGGCATCCTTTTTGACATGAGGGCCAACAGGATTGCTCTCCAGATTGTACTGTTCTCCTTCTCCACTTGCCCATTCCTGTGGGGGTTGTGGCTAGTAGTTCTGTTCGTGGCTGTCCCCGCCACCTGTACATAGGAACATAAGAAGTAGGAACAGGAGTAGGCCAAAAATGGCCCATCGAGCCTGCTCCGCCATTCAATACGATCATGGCTGATCTAATTTATGACCTAACTCCACCTACCTGCCTTCTCCCCATATCCCCTAATTCCTCTATAATGTAAAAATTTATCTAACCAAATTTTAAATATGTTTAATGAGGCAGCCTCAACCACTTCCCTGGTTAGAGAATTCCAAACATTCACTAATCTCTGGGAAAAACTATTTTTCCTCATCTCTGTCCTAAATCTACTCCCCCGAATCTTGAGGCTGTGTCCTCTCGTTTTAGTTTCCCCGGCCAGCTCAAAAAACCTTCCTACATCTATCCTATCCATACCTTCATAATCCTATATGTTTCTATAAGATCTCTTCTCATTCTTCTGAACTCGAGCGAATACAATCCTAGATGATTTAATCTTTCATCATAAGTCAACTCCTTCATCCCAGGGATCAACCTAGTAAACCTCCTCTGGACCGTCTCCAAAGCCAGTATATCCTTCCTCAAATATGGAGACCAGAACTGGACACAGTACTCCAGGTGCGGTCTCACCAGTACGTTATACAGTTGCAACATTACCTCCCTACTCCTGAATTCAATTCCTCTAGCGATGAAGGCCAACATTCCATTTGCCTTCTTAATAACCTGCTGCACCTGCAACCTAACTTTTTGCGATTCATGCACAAGCACTCCCAAGTCCCTCTGCACAACAGCATGCTGTAGTTTTTCACCCTTTAAATAATATTCAACTCTTTTATTTTTCTTGCCAAAGTGGATAACCTCACACTTACTAACATTGTACTCCATCTGCCAGACCTTTGTCCACTCATCCAGCTTAACTATATCCCTCTGCAGACTCTCCACATCCTCATTACAATTTGCTCTTCCATTCAATTTAGTGTCATCCGCAAACTTGGCTACACCACATTTTGTCCCCTCCTCCAAGTCATCAATGTAAATGATGAACAGTTGTGGGCCTAACACTGACCCCTGCGGCACCCCACTTACCACTCTCTGCCAACCTGAAAAACTCCCATTTATCCCGACTCTCTGCCTCCTGTCAGACAACCAATTTTCAATCCAGGCCAATATATTTCCCCGGACACCACTTTCCTGTAACTTACTGAGAAGTCTCTTGTGCGGCACCTTATCAAACGCTTTCTGGAAATCCAAATATACAACATCAACCTGTTCCCCTCTATCCACCGCACCCATTATATCCTCAAAGAATCCTAACAAGTTTGTCAAACAAGATCTTTCCTTTCTAAAACCATGCTGCGTCTGCCTGATTGAACCCTTACGTTCTAAAAGTTTCACTATTTCATCTTTAATGACAGCTTCAAGCATTTTTCCAACCACAGACGTCAAGCTAATTGGCCGATAATTTCCAGTCTTCTGCCTACATCCCTTCTTAAAAAGTGGCGTGACATTTGCTGTCTTCCAGTCTGCCGGGACCTGCCCAGAATCCAATGAATTTTGGTATATGACCACCAATGCATCAACTATAACTTCTGCCATTTCCTTCAGAATCCTTGGATGCATATCATCAGGACCATGTGATTTGTCAGGCTTTAGTCCCATTAGTTTCTCCATCACTACTTCCTTTGTAACAACTATTTTATCAAGGCCCTCCCCAACATTCGCATCCTTAACTCCGCACTTGGGCATGCTGGACATGTCTTCCACCGTGAAGACTGACACAAAAGGATGAGTCACGTGATGGAGTAGTGGCCGGTCGGGGAACTCCAGCCCTCTCCGGAAAAGTTAAAAAAAAACAGAGAAAAAACAAAGGCACAAACACAAAAATTAAAATAAAATGAAAATAAAGGTGTGGAGAAGATGGCAGCGAAAAAAGAAGGCCTTACCTGTCCGAGGAGGCCCACTGTGGAGAGAGAAACCCGCTCCCTCAGGTCAGTTGAAGTCCCGAGCTCGGGACTACAAAAATGGAGCGCGATCCGCAAGACAAAAAGAACACTGACGGGAGGGGGGACCAGCTGAGGAGTCGATCTCCACACCTGAAATTGACAACCACAACAAAGCAGCAAGAGGAGAACATAGAAAATAACGAGAACAAGAAAGAAGAGAGGAAAAAGAAATCAAAGAAACAACAGATGACCAACCCAGAGGAAGAAGACCAGCAGCAAGACACTTCTAATAAAAATAAGAAGACCAAAAATACTCAACAAGATAAAACAAACAACCCAACAAGAAAACCAGAGAGACAGAGGTAAAGGATACAGATCCTGGAGTGGACTCAGAAGAAGAGGAAGAACACAGAGAAATGGAAGAAGAAGGGAAGGGCAAGTACATGGATATATATTTTTTTAAAGAATATATGGAATCAATAAAAGAATGGCAATCACAAGAATTCAGTGAAATAAAAAGAAGAGTAAAAAGTACAGAAGAAAAAATGAATAGATTAGAGATGATCATGTCAGATATAGGAAAAAGAGTGGACAAGGTGGAAGAACGAGAAACAGCCATAGAAATGGAAGTAGATGACTTAAAAAAGAAATTAGAAGAATCTAATAAAAAAGTTAAAGAGACACAAGAGCTGTTAGCTCAGAAGATAGATATAATGGAAAATTATAATAGAAGAATATTGAAAAGAGGGTTGGTGCGAGAACGCAGCCTTGCTTCACGCCATTGTTAATGGAGAAGGATTCAGAGAGCTCATTGCTGTATCTGACCCGACCTTGTTGGTTTTCGTGCAGTTGGATAACCATGTTGAGGAACTTTGGGGGGTATCCGAGGCGTTCTAGTATTTGCCAAAGCCCTTTCCTGCTCACGGTGTCGAAGGCTTTGGTGAGGTCAACAAAGGTGATGTAGAGTCCTTTGTTTTGTTCTCTGCACTTTTCTTGGAGCTGTCTGAGGGCAAAGACCATGTCAGGAGTTCCTCTGTTTGTGCGAAAGCCGCACTGTGATTCTGGGAGAACATTGTCGGCGACACTAGGTATTATTCTATTTAGGAGAATCCTAGCGAAGATTTTGCCTGCAATGGAGAGCAGCGTGATTCCCCTGTAGTTTGAGCAGTCTGATTTCTCGCCTTTGTTTTTGTACAGGGTGATGATGATGGCATCACGAAGATCCTGAGGCAGTTTACCTTGGTCCCAACAAAGCTTGAAAAACTCATGCAGTTTGGCATGCAGAGTTTTGCCGCCAGCCTTCCAGACCTCTGGGGGGATTCCATCCATACCTGCTGCTTTGCCACTTTTCAGTTGTTCAATTGCCTTATATGTCTCTTCCCGCGTGAGGACCTCATCCAGCTCTAGCCTTAGGAGCTGTTGAGGGAGCTGCAGCAGGGCGGAATCTTTGACTGAGCAGTTGGCACTGAAAAGAGATTGGAAGTGTTCTGACCATCGGTTGAGGTTGGAGATTTGTCGCTGAGGAGGACTTTGCCGTCTGAGCTGCGCAGCGGGCTTTGGACCTGGGGTGAGGGGCCGTACACAGCCTTTAGAGCCTCGTAAAAACCCCTGAAGTCGCCAATGTCCGCGCTGAGCTGGGTTCGTTTGGCGAGGCTAGTCCACCACTCATTTTGGATCTCCCGGAGTTTGCGCTGAAGATGGCTGCATGCGCGACGGAAGGCTTGTTTCTTCTCTGGCCAGGACGGCTTTGTAAGGTGAACCAAGCCATGAAAGACCTCAACAATCAAGACGCTGTTTACATCTGGTACCGCACGGATGGCAGTCTCTTCAATCTGAGGCGCCTGCAAGCTCACACCAAGACACAAGAGCAACTTGTCCGTGAACTACTCTTTGCAGACGATGCCGCTTTAGTTGCCCATTCAGAGCCAGCTCTTCAGCGCTTGACGTCCTGTTTTGCGGAAACTGCCAAAATGTTTGGCCTGGAAGTCAACCTGAAGAAAACTGAGGTCCTCCATCAGCCAGCTCCCCACCATGACTACCAGCCCCCCCACATCTCCATCGGGCACACAAAACTCAAAACGGTCAACCAGTTTACCTATCTCGGCTGCATCATTTCATCAGATGCAAGGATCGACAACGAGATAGACAACAGACTCGCCAAGGCAAATAGCGCCTTTGGAAGACGACACAAAAGAGTCTGGAAAAACAACCAACTGAAAAACCTCACAAAGATAAGCGTATACAGAGCCGTTGTATACCCACACTCCTGTTCGGCTCCGAATCATGGGTCCTCTACCGGCATCACCTACGGCTCCTAGAACGCTTCCACCAGCGTTGTCTCCGCTCCATCCTCAACATTCATTGGAACGACTTCATCCCTAACATCGAAGTACTCGAGATGGCAGAGGCTGACAGCATCGAATCCACGCTGTTGAAGATCCAACTGCGCTGGGTAGGTCATGTCTCCAGAATGGAGGACCATCGCCTTCCCAAGTTCAAGTTATATGGTGAGCTCTCCACTGGCCATCGTGTCAGAGGTGCATCAAAGAAGAGGTACAAGGACTGCGTAAAGAAATCTCTTGGTGCCTGCCACATTGACCACTGCCAGTGGGCTGATATCGCCTCAAAACATGCATCTTTGCGCCTCACAGTTCGGCGGGCAGCAACCTCCTTTGAAGAAGACCGCAGAGCCCACCTCACTGACAAAAGACAAAGGAGGAAAAACCCAACACCCAACTCCAACCAACCAATTTTCCCCTGCAACCGCTGCAACCGTGTCTGCCTGTCCCACATCGGACTTGTCAGCCACAAATGAGCCTGCAGCTGACGTGGACATTTACCCCTCCATAAATCTTCGTCTGTGAAGCCAAGCCAATGAAAAAGATAATAGAATAAACAATATAAAGATAGTGGTCCTTAAGGAAGATGAAGAAGGCAAGAATATGAGAGAATTTTTTAAAAGAATGGATCCCCAGGGTCCTAGGAAGACCAGAATTACAGGAAGAAATGGAAATAGAAAGGGCACATAGAACATTAGCCCCTAAACCACAACCGCAACAAAAACCAAGATCCATTCTAGTAAAATTCCTAAGGTATACAACAAGAGAAAATATATTGGAGAAAGCAATGAGGAAAATAAGAGAAGACAAAAAACCACTGGAATACAAAGGTCAAAAATTTTTTTTCTATCCAGATATAAGTTTTGAACTCCTGAAGAAGAAGAAGGAGTTTAATACAGCAAAAACGTTCCTTTGGAAAAAAGGATATAAATTTATGCTAAAGTACACAGCAGTATTTAAAATTGTTATTCCAGGGCAGCAAAGCAGACTATTCTTGGATTCGGAGGAAGCACGAACATTTGCAGAACAACTACAAAACAGACAGAGAGATGAAGACATGTAACGAGAACAAAAATGACCACAAACTATATGTATGTGTGTATATGGGTGTATGTATATTTTAAAAAAATAGAGTATAGATAAGAATTAAGAAGGGAAAGTAAGGGAAGAAAGGAAGTAAGGAGGGAATTAAGAGAGTGACCTTTGTTATATATGAAGATTAAAATCTTTTCTGGGGGGGGGCTGGGTGGGGAAGTATTACGGTCACTGAGAAATCAGTTGACGCTTGCGAGTGATTTCGCAAATCCAAATGGAGAGGGGAGATGTGGTTGCCCGACAAGGGACAAAGGGCAACTCAGGGAGGGGAGGGGATAGTGGGGTTAAAGGAATTTTAGATAGGAGAATAATTGAAATATTTTATGTTTTAGAAATGTTGTCTTATAATGTGTTCAAAAAAAGAAAGCAGAAATGGATAAGAAGGAAAGGTGATGATGAGAAAACGGAAAGGAAAGATAAACAAAGTATGAAATGGTTATGTTGAACTATATGACTTTATATATTAATGGAATGCATAACCAAATCAAAAGGAAGAAACTGTTAAATTTACTGAAAAAAGAAAAAAATTGATATAGCATTCATACAAGAGACATACTTAACTGAAGTGGAACACAAGAAATTAAAGAGAGATTGGATAGGACATGTAACAGCAGCATCATATAATTCAAAAGCTAGAGGAGTAGCTATATTAATCAGTAAAAATGTACCAATCAAAATAGAAGAGGAAATAATAGATCCAGCAGGGAGATATGTAATGATAAAATGTCAGATATATTCGGAGTTTTGGAATTTACTCAATGTATATTCACCTAATGAAGAAGATCAAAAATTTATGCAAGATATCTTTTTGAAGATAGCAGACACGCAAGGGAACATACTAATAGGAGGGGATTTCAATCTTAATTTGGATTCAAACATGGATAAAACGGGAAAAAAAATTAATATAAATTACAAAGTAACCAAATTTATAATTAAATCGATGCAAGAAATGCAACTTTTGGATATATGGAGGAAACACCCAAAGGAAAAGGAATATTGATATTATTCGGGCAGACATAACACATACTCAAGAATAGACCTATTCCTGTTATCAGCTCACATGCAAGAGAGAGTTAGGAAAATGGAATATAAAGCTAGACTATTATCAGAACACTCACCCCTGTTATTGACAATAGAATTAGAGGACATCCCACCAAGAATGTATAGATGGAGATTAAACTCCATGCTACTTAAAAGGCACGATTTTAGAGAATTCATTGAACGACAAATTAAAATGTACTTTGAAATAAATACGGAATCAGTGAAAGATAAGTTTATATTATGGGACGCAATGAAAGCGTTCATCAGAGGGCAAATAATAAGTTATGTAACTAAGATGAAGGACTACAACCAGGAAACAGAACAGTTGGAAAGGGAAATAGCAAATATAGAAAAAGAATTAGCAATGAAGGAAGACACAACTAAAAGAAGAAAATTGACAGATAAAAAAATAAAATATGAAACACTACAAACATATAAAGTGGAGAAGAACATAATGAAGACAAAACAGAAATATTATGAGCTAGGAGAAAAAATGCACAAAATTCTAGCGTGCCAGCTTAAGATAGAACAAACTAAGAGAATGGTATTGGCATTAAGGAAAAAAGACAAGCAAATCACATATAATCCAACGGAGATTAATAAAAACTTCAGAGAATTCTACGAACAACTATATCAAACTGAAAACGAAGGGAAAGAAGATAAAATAGATGAATTTTTAACTAAAATTGAGCTACCGAAATTACAAACAGAGGAACAAAATAAATTAACAAAACCATTTGAAATAGAAGAAATGCAGGAGATAATAAAAAAAACTACCGAACAATAAAACACCAGGAGAGGATGGATTCCCAATAGAATTCTATAAAACATTTAAAGATTTATTAATTCCTCCCCTTCTGGAAGTAATCAACCAGATTGATAAAACACAAAGTTTACCAGAGTCATGTAAAACAGCAATAATTACAGTAATACCAAAGACAGGGAAAGATCCACTTACACCAGCATCATATAGATCAATATCTTTACTTAACACAGATTATAAGATAATAGCTAAACTATTAGCAAACAGATTAGCCGACTATGTACAAAAAATAGTAAATCTAGACCAAACTGGATTTATTAAAAAAAGACGAAGAACAGACAATATCTGTAAATTTATTAATGCAGTAGAAGGAAATAAAACTCCAACAGTAGGGTTGCTTTAGATGCAGAGAAGGCCTTTGACAGAGTAGAATTGACAGAAGGCCTTTGACAGAGTAAAATTCAGCTTACCAGAGAAATATATTAATTGGATTAAAGCATTATATAAGGGGCCATTGGCGAAAGTGACAGTAAATGGATATATATCAAAACAATTTAACTTAAGCAGATCAACAAGGCAGGGATGCCTACTATCTCCTTTATTGTTTGCATTAGCCATAGAACCACTAGCAGAGCTGATAAGAACAGAAAATAAAATAAAAGGGATAAAAATAAAAGAAAGGAATATAAAATCAGTCTATTTGCAGATGACGTTATAATATACTTAGCAGAAGCAGAAATATCAATAAAAGAATTACATAGGAAATTGAAGGAATATGGAGAAGTGTCGGGGTACAAGATTAATGCAAATAAAAGTGAAGAAATGCCAATGAATAATGCAGATTTCTCAAAATTTAAGAAAGAATCACCATTCAGAGGGCAAACGCAAGCAATGCGATATCTAGGTATACAAATAATTAAAAACCTCGGCCATCTATATAAACTCAATTATTATCCACTAATGAAAAAATTACAAGACGACTTAGAGCATTGGAAAGATTTACCACTAACACTGATAGGAAGGATAAACTGTATTAAAATGAACATTTTCCCAAGGATACAATACCTATTTCAAACATTACCAATACGCTTAACAGAGAAATTTTTCAAGGATTTAAAGAAAATAATAAGGAAAATTTTATGGAAAGGGGGGAAACCTAGGATAGCACTAGATAAATTAACAGAATGGTATAAACAAGGAGGCTTACGACTACCAAACTTTAAAAATTATTATAGAGCCACACAATTAAGATATCTATCAGATTTTTATCAAAAAAGGGAAAAGCCAGATTGGACTAGATTAGAACTAGATAAAATAGGGGAGAAGATGTCTGAACATATATAAATGGGATGAAAAATTGGTACAACGTAGGAATTCTCCGGTATTGCATCATCTTCTCAACATTTGGAAGAAGATTCATGTAGAAAGGAATAAAACAAATTACCAACTACCAAAAATAATACTGACGCAAAATCAGCTAATCCCTTTTACAATAGATAATGTTTCCTTTAGAGAATGGGAGAAAAAAGGGATCAAAAGAATAGAAAATTGCTTTTCGGGAAATAAACTATTATCCTTTGAACAATTGAAGGATAAATATAATATAACTTACGATACAATGTTGGCATACTACCAACTGAAATCCTACTTGAAGGACAAATTGGGAAACAGTCTGAGGTTACCAGAAGGAAGTAATTTTGAATATGTGATTACAGACGCAATGATAATCAAAAAATTTATAACAAACATGTGTATTAAACTACAAGAAAAGGAGAACGAGGAAACAAATGGTAAAACCAAACAAAAATGGGAACAAGATCTAAGCATAAAGATAAAGAATGAAACATGGGAGAAGCTATGCTCCGGAACTATGAGAAATACAATAAACATGAGGTTATGTATGATACAATATAATTGGATACACAGGCTATACATTACACCTCAAAAGTTAAATAAATGGGACCCAACAGTATCAGACAGATGTTTTCGCTCTAAAAAGGAAACGGGAACAACAGTTCATGCAATTTGGACATGTGAGAAAGTGAAAAAATTTTGGGAAGATCTAAACCAGATACTAAATAAAATCACAAAAAGCAATATACCAAAAAACCCAGAGATCTTCCTCCTAAGTAATATAAAAAACAAAGAATTTGGACTTGATTTGGATGGAGCACAAAAAAGATTTGTTATGATAGCCCTAGCTGTAGCAAAAAAATGTATTATGTCAACCTGGAAATTAGAGGATAACTTGAGAATACAACAATGGTATATAGAAATGAATAAATGTATTCCATTAGAAAAAATAACATACAATTTAGGAAATAACATTACAATATTTGAACAAATATGGGAGCCATACATGAAACACAATAGAGAAAACCTACCGTAGACATCTACCACCTAAAATGACAGTAGGAGAAGATAATGAAAAGAACTGACTCAGTGGAATTTCTTGTTTATTTTTATTGAGTGACAACATTGTTTAACGGGTTTAATGTATCTTATATTCTGAACTTTAAATAAATGGGAGGGGAGGTGAGGGAGGGAGGGAGGGGAGGAGGGAAGGGGGGGAGAAAATGACACTGTATATATTTAAGAAGGAAAATGTATGTATCTTGATCAATATGGTTTATAGTGTGAAAAATAAAAAAATTTTAAAAAATTTAAAAAAATTTAAAAAAAAGACTGACACAAAATATTTGTTTCATGCCTCGGCCATTTCCTCATTTTTTGCTACCAGTTTTCTTTTCTCATCCTCCAAGGGTCCTATGTTAACTCTGGCCACCCTCTTCCGTTTTATATATTTATAAAATTTTTTGCTTCTGTTTTTATATTTTGTGCCAATTTACTTTCATAATCCTTTTTCCCATTTCTTATTACCTGCTTTGTAACCCCTTGTTGTCTCTTAAAGTTTTCCCAATCTTCCAGTTTCCCACTGCTCTTTGCAGCTTTGTACACCTGCGCCTTCAATTTTATACTCTCCTTTATTTCCTTTGTTAACCACGGTTGATTTTTCCCTCCCTTGCTGCCCTTTTTCCTGACCGGAATATATTTTTGTTGAGCATTACAAAATAGTTCTTTGAAAATTTTCCACTGTTCCTCAACTGTTTCTTCAATTAGCCTGTGCTCCCAGTCCACTCTGCTCAATTCCTCCCTCATCCTATGGTAGTCCCCACTGTTTAAGCATAATATATTAGTTTTAGATCTAACTATTTCCCCTTCCATCTGAATGAGAAATTCAATCATACTATGATCGCTATTTCCCAGATGGTCTCTGACTATTACATTATTTACTCTACCTATCTCATTGCACAACACTAGATCCAGGAGAGCATTTTCTCTTGTGGGTTCCTTAACATGCTGCTCAAGAAAGCTATCGCGGATACATTCTATGAAGTCCTCTTCCAGACTCCCACGACCAACTTGATTTTCCCAATCTATGTGGAAGTTAAAGTCCCCCATGACTACTGCCATATCATTACTACATGCCTCACTTATCTATTTATTTCCTGTGCCACTAAACTATTGTTATTTGGTGGGCGATAGATAACACCCACCAATAATTTTTTCCCTTTGTTATTCCTTATCTCTACCCAAATGGACTCAACATTATGCTCTTTAGATCTTATATCGTTCCTCACTACTGCCTGGATCTCATCTTTGATTAAGAGTGCAACTCCACCTCCCTTACCATCCTGTCTATCTCTTTGCACCACCTGATACCCTTGAAAGTTTAATTCCCATTTAGGGTCACCTTGTAGCCATGTTTCCGTGATGGCTACCAAATCATAGGCAGTACCTGTAGGTTCTGTCTTAGCTCCTGACTCATGAAGGAGAAACCCCTGTCACTGTGTATGTAACTGGGGTATCCAAACGTAGTGAATATGGTCCGGAGTGCTTTGATGACCATGGCTGCAGTCATTATCTGAACAAGGGATAACAAACGGGAACTGGGAGTACTCATTCACTACATTCAGTAAGTAGCGATTCCTGTTATTGGATGGGAGGGGATCCTTGAAGTCTATACTAAGACGTTTGAAGGGACAGATTGCCTTAATCAGCTGGGCTCTATCCAGTCTGTAAAAATTCAGCTTGCATTCAGCACAGACCAAGCAGTTATAGAACAGTTCCCGAATCTCCTCAACTGAGTCGGGTAAATTTCTAGCCCTCACAAAGTGATACAGCCTTGTGACCCCAGGGTGGCAGAGCTTGTCATTCAGATGATCCACTTGTGTGTTGGCACATGTTCCCCGGGACAGAGCATCGGGTGGCTCATTAAGCCTCCTGGGCTAGTATAGGATCTCATATTTGTACGTGGAGAGTTTGATTCTCCACCTCGTGATCTTATCATATTTTTTACCCCACTGTTTGTTGTTCCACATAAATGTGATGGCCTTCTGGTCCGTCAGCAAGGTAAATGGTCTACCAGCCAAATAATACCTCCAGTGGCACACAGCTTCCACTATAGCCTGTGCCTCTTTCTCAATTGGCGAGTGCCTTAGTTCCAGGTCCAGCAGTGTTCTAAAGAAAAGTGCCACTGGCCTGCCTGCCTGATTCAGCGTGGTTGCTGGGGCAACATCAGAAGCATCACTTTCCACTTGGAATGGGATGGATTCATCAATGGCCTACATCACTGCCTTAGCAATCTCATCCTTGATGCCCTCGAAGGATTAACGAGCCTCCTCTGATGGGGGAAAATCTATTGTCTTCACTAATGGCATGGCCTTGTCCATGTAATTTGGGACCCATTGGCATAATAGGAAAAGAACCTGAGGCACCTTTTCAAGGCTTTCAGGGTCTGGGCAATGGAAGATCCCTAAGGGGGCGCATTCTCTCAGGGTCCAGGGACATGTATCCTCCCTCCACCACGTACCCTTGTATCACCAGCCGTGAAGTGCAAACATGCACTTCTTCTGATTATACGTTAGGTTTTTGCTATGGCGCGGAATTCCCTTAGATTCGTATCATGTTCCTCCACGTCATGGCCGCATATAGTGACCTTATCCAAATACGGAAATGTTGCCTTTTGCTTGTGATCATCCACCCTGCGGTCCATCTCCCTTTGGAACACATATACCCCATTCGTCAGACTGAATGACATCCTGTGGAACTGATACAGTCAGTCATCGGCTTCAAAAGCCTGTTCTCTGGGTGGGTTGGGATCTGATGGCATGCTGATTTAAGGTCTATGGTGGAGAAGACCCTATATTGGTCTATCTCAATG
Source organism: Narcine bancroftii (assembly GCF_036971445.1). Lineage (NCBI taxonomy): Eukaryota > Metazoa > Chordata > Chondrichthyes > Torpediniformes > Narcinidae > Narcine > Narcine bancroftii. The sequence goes on from NC_091474.1 coordinate 147,671,756, forward strand.
TCGGCGATTCAGGGTAGAGGGTAGGCATCTAGTAACGTAAATCTATTCACAGTCTGGCTGTAGTCAGAACCATCAAGTTCTTCTTCCCCCCCCCCCCCAACCACTTTTACCACCAACATCTGAACTCGCCAGGGGCTGTTGCTGGGCTCAATGTCGCCTTCGGCCAACAGCCTCTAGACTTCAGATTTAGTGAAATGCCTGTCCTCCAGGCTATATCTCCTGCTTTTGGTGGCAATTGGTCTGCAATTCTCTGATAAGTGCTCAAATAGCAGAGGCGGAGGGACCAGAAGGGGGAACAGCCCACACATACTGCCCAGCTTAGTCTCATTGGGTGGGCCAAATTCCTTGTTCTGTACCATGACCTGGGGGGTGTGGACCGTCAAACTGCATCATTACACTTTCTAGCTGACACTGGAAGTCTAACCCCAGGTTAACCAGCGGAAAGAGTTTGGGCATTACCATGATTTTAAAATCCATGTACTCCCTGCCCCACACCCTTAAATCTACCCGACTGTACCCACACGTCTCTGCAGACTGGGCTTTAGATGCCAGAGATATTCAGCACTTTTCCGGCAACACCTTCAGTGCACAGCGCTTTATTAAGTCCGGGTGGATATAACGTTCCGTGCTCCCTGTGTCAAACAAACACCCTGCGACACAACCATTTACCTCACTGTTCATCATCGATCGTGCCATCTGGTGAGGTCTATTCTGATCCAGCGTCACAGAGGCCAAGATTAGGTCTGATTCAGAGTCACCGTTATACCGTTCCTGTCGGTAATATGTCGAGTCAGCACCTCAGAAGATGGCCGCCCCCAGTACTCGCACATGGCTGGGACCGGAGGTGAAGTTAGCGATCGCTGATCCAAAGCCAGAAGTGATGATAGCTATCGTCATTTTGGTGACCACTCCCCAAAGATGGCGACCCATCCCTTGGATCGTACATGGCACTCCTAGAAATGGGCTGCCCCCAGCATACCTTCGCATAGTGCCCTTTCTTTTTGCAATTTGAGCACACTGCGTTCCTGGCCGAGCAGGATTTCCGTGGGGTGTCTGGCCAGCCCGCAGAACCCTCACTTGGTTCCATATCCCAACATGCCAGTGTCCTTGTTCCCCATGAGGACGCCGGATCACCGGGGGGGGTGTAAGCCTCACAGCTTTGCTCCACAGTATCCTTTACCTCCCCCAAATCCCGTACACTTTGCAACATGCAGTTACCTTTTTCCAGGAGTCCTTGATGGACCTAGGTCAATTGCATCTTTGTCAGCAGTCTGTCCCACATCAGCTCGTCAGCATACTCGGAGGCTCTAACCAGCTCTCTCATCACCCGTGTGAACCGTGTGAAGGGCTCCCCAGGGGCAAGGTCATTAATTTGTACCTCACGTACATTGGTTTCATCGGGGTCCCCTACTACCTCTGCAGTAGGGCCATTGCCTCATCGTATGTTCGGCAGTCTCTAATTATTCAAAATGCCTGATCGGCCATGGATGCAAATAGGAGATTGTACTTCAGAATCCTTTAAGTTATGATGAATGGGGCATGAACGTCTATATCCCGTGCAGCCACCTCTCAAAGGGCTCCCTGGGTTCAATCATGAGTGTTGTCGGCCGGCAAACCTCTCCCATTACCCACTGCAGAATTGATGCAGACACCAAAGGTGCACTGCTGCACCACATGGCTGGGTCGACTCCACCGTCTGTGGGCTGAATGACCAGGCATCTTCCCAATTGTTGCTGCCTTGTCCTGTAAGCTTAGCCTCCATAGCTTTTGTTTCTGTAATTAAATTGTGGAGCACACAATAATCACGTCAACATGATGGATTGATTAAACGGCTTTAATTACCAAAAATATGAGCATTACTGATACACTACTTAGCCAGGTTCCAGGTACAGGAGCAAGAGGGCCAAGTCCGGGCACACCAGCCTTTATTGGGAAATCTGGGAAGGAGCCAAGGGAGGAGTTAGAGAAGGTCAGAGAGGTTCAGACTGGCCAGTCCATAGATCCATGCAAATGCCTTTCACCACAGATGTAAATTTGGTGGCATGGACTTGTGGGATGAAATGCCCTGAAACTGTGATGTATATCTAAATTTTAAAAAAACTTCATCCTTCCTCCCCCCAGCACAATCACCTACCTTGTGTATGTCCTCTCATATGTGATATTTTTACTCTGAGGAAAATATTCTGACTGCACTATTAATGCGTCACCATTGTAGTGCCTCCTACACCCCAGGGAAGATGACCCTAGTTTGTCCAACCTCCCTCCTTAGCTTATACCTATTAATCAGGTAGCATTGTAAATCTCTTCTGTACCTTTTCCAAACTCTGCACATCCTTCCAGTAATGGGTTGACCAGAATTGCACACAATTGCACTCAAGTTGGGCTCAATCAGTTTTACACAACTACAAAATGGCTTCCTTACTCTTTTGCTCAATGCCCCTCCCAGTTAAGAAAAGACTTAAATTTACTTTCTTTGTCACCATATCCACTTGTGTGGCAACTTGCAAGGAACTTGGATCTGAAGCCTGGGATCCTCAATATTTTGAGGATTCCTGGCATAAACTGTATAATTTACACTTAGATTTGATCTCCCATAGTGCCACACCACATATTTATTCAATTGAACTCCATCTGCCATTTCTCTGCCCATTTTGTAACCGGCCTATGTTCTGTTGTATTCTTTGGTAGACCTCTACTCTAACCACAATTCCAGCAATTTGTGTCATCTACACACTTGCCAACCCACCCACCTAATTTTTCACCCAAGTCACTTAGAGCCATAGAACGCAACAGCACAGAAACAGGTATAGACAACACTTTCTTTATCCTAATATATCCTAATTTCACAGTATCATATTCCAAAGCATCTTGCAAATTTAGATCTCTTTAATCCAAAAAAATCAAACTGGCTGTTATTTTATGTAGTTTTAATTTATTGATAGATATTTTGCATAACTTTGCATTAAGACTTTCATAACGGTGAATTACTAAGTATTTATTGTATGATAGAGATGCAAAAGATATATATAGAGATATATAACGTATATAAAGACAAAATCTTAGAGATACAAAAAAGTATTTAAAGAGATATAAAAAAATCTTAAAGATACAAAACTTTAAAGAGATACAAAAACTTTAAAGAGATACACAATCAAAGAAAAATTTCTTGTGCTTATGCTTCCTTCACATCTTGCAGAATGAGTAAACGGTTAGCCTGGGTGGATATTATGACATAATAACTATGGTAACACTACAAACAATAGTTCTCTTAAAGAGACAGGCACAAAATTTAACTAAGAATAAAAAAAAACACAAGGTTTTAACCTTTACAACAGGCCCTTTTGGCCCTTCAAGCCTGCACGGAACCTTTTTTTTTGCCTAGCCCTCTTACCTGCACCCAGTCTGTAGTCCTCCATACCTCTCCCATCTATGTACCTGTCTAAATTCTTAAATGTTAAAATTGAGCTTGCATTCACTATCTCAGGTGGCAGCTCGTTCCACACTCTCAGTGTGAAGATGTTCCCCCTCATGTTCCTCCTAAACTTTTCCCATTTCACTCTTAATCCTTGTCCTCTGGTTTGTATCTACCCTATCCTCAGTTGAAAATGTCACTTAGCATGTCACATGCTAGCGACTCTCCACCTGCCCCTGGCTGCGTCACTAGCTTGCATCAAGTGACACTAGCATCTAGCACGCTAGTGATTTTCTCAGCAATAACCCAGCAATCATTGGCAGGTAGGTACCAGCGTCCAGCAACCCCTCCCCCCAACTGCTGAGTGATAATATGAGCATTTGCCCCCCCACTACGGTTGTCCTAATGACCCACTCTACCACTCATTCTGGTCCTGACCCTGCCTGGTAACCACTTGAAAAACTCTCTAAGATTGGTTAAACATTACCTATCATGCACAAAGCCATATTGTTTATCCCTAATCAGTTTCTGGCTATCCAAATAATTATATATTCAATCTCTTAGATTACCTACCTGCTACTGACATCAAGCTCACCTGCCTATTATTTCCAGGGTTAATTTGGAGCCTTTTTTAAACAACAGAACAATGTGAGCTACCCTCCAATCCTCTGGCATCATACCTGTGGCAAAGGACATTTTAAATATTTCTTTCAGAGCCCCTGCAATTTCTACACTAGCCTCCCTCAACGTCTTGACAGGTTTCTTTAATCTGCATCCGTTCTATGACCTCGCTGCTTGTTTTCCTTACTTCCCATGACTCTTTGCCTATTTCCTGAGTAAATACTGATGATAAAAAAAATTCAAGATCTCCCTCACCTCTTTTGGCTCCATACAAAGTCTACCACTCTTATCATCAAGGGGACCAATTTTACCCTTTCTATCCTCTTGCTCTTAATATACCTGTAGAAACCCTTAGGATTTTCCTTTTCACTGTCAGCCAAAACAACGTCATGTCTTTTTTTTGTTGCCTTCCTGATTGCTTTCTTGTGGATTTTCTTGCATTTTTTATACTCCTCAAATACCTCATTTGCTCCGTATTGCCTATACCTGTTATACACCTTCTGAACCAGATCCCCAATGTCTTTCAAAAAACAAGGTTTCCCTATGCCTGCTATCTTTGCCTTTAATCCTGACAAGAACATACAAATTCTGTACTCTCAAAATTTCACCTTTGAACATTCTACACTTACCTTGCACATTCTTGCCTGAAAACAACTTATCCCAATCTACGCATTCTAGGTTCATTTTCATTTCCTCAGAATTAGCTTTTCTTAAATTTAGAATCTCAACCCAAGGCCCAGACCTTACCTTCTCCATAATTATCACTGGACCCAAAATGTTCCCCTACACATACTTCTGTCACCTGTCCTGTCTTGTTCCCTAAAAGGAGATCCAGTATTGCCTTCTCTCTAGTTGGTACCTCTATATATTGGTTTAGAAAACTTTCCTGAATACATTTGACAAACTGCAAGCCATTCAGCCCTTTTACAGTATGGGAGTCCCAGTCAATATGTGGAAAATTAAAATCTCCTCCCATCTGTTATCTCTCTACAGATTTGCTCCTCCAATTCGTGTTGACTATTGGACAGTCTATAATACAACCCCATGAGTGTGGTCATATCTTTCCCGTTCCTCAGCTCCACTCACATAGAGTCAGTAGACGAGGCTTCTGGTCTGTCCTGCCTGAGCACAGCTGTGATATTTTTCCTGGTGAGCAAAACCACTCCTCCTCCATTCTATCATGTCTAAACCAAGTTTCACTAATGACCACAATGTCATAATTCCATGTGCCAATCTCTGCTCTCAGCTCATCTTCCTTTCTTATAATATTCCTTCTATTGAAATAGATGCACTTTAGAAAATTTCCACCACTTGCAACACCTTGACTTCTAAAGGCACATGTAATTTTCACATCATCTTTTCCCTCCTCGTCTCCTCTATCTTCTCTGACGCTCTGGTTCTCATCCCCCTGCAAATCTAGTTTAAACCAACCAGAGCAGCACTAGCAAACCTTCCCACAAAGATATCAGTTCCCCTCCAGTTCGGATGCAAACCATCCCATTGGAACAGGTCCCACCTTCCCTGGAAGAGAGCCCAATGATCTAGAAACCTGAAGCCCTCCCTCCTGCGCCATGTCTTTAGCCACATGTTAAGCTGCATTATCCTCCTATTTCTAACCTCATTAGCACGTGGCATGGGTAGCAATCCTGAGATCACAACCCTGAAGTCCTGTCCTTCAGCATAGATCCTGACTCCCTGAACTTTCCTTGCAGGACCTCCTCACCTTTCCTACCAATGTAATTGGTCCCTATATGGACCACGGCATCTGGCTGCTCACCCTCCCTCCTGATAATGCCATGAACTCTATCTGAGCTATCTCAGACCCTGGCACCAGGGAGGCAACATACCATCTTGGATACTCGATCTCTTCCACAGAACCACTTATCTGTCCCCCTAACTATGGGATATATTATCACTACAGCTCACCTCTTCTCCTCCCTTCCCTTCTTAGGCACAGGACCAGACTTCATGCCAGAGACCTTATCGCTGTGGCTTGTGCCTGGTAGCTTGCCCCATCCCCAAATGTATCCAGAATAGTATTCGTATTGAGGGGAACAGCCACATGGGTGCCCTGCACTGCCTGTCTATTCTCTTTCCCTCTCCTGACTATCACCCACCTACCCTCCTCCTGCCTCCTAGGTGTGATAGTTTCGCTGTAACTCCTGTCTTACCACCCCCCTCTGCCTCACGAATGATCTGGAGTTCATCCAACTCCTGCTCTCCCACTAAAACTCAATTGATTCTGGCATGCTCCTGGAGAACTGGAAAATGGCAAATGTTACCCAATGTTCAAGGAGGGAGGGAGCTAGCAGAAAGGAAATTTTGGCCAGTTAACCTGACATCAATGGTTGAGAAAATGTTGGAGTCTATGGTAAAGGATGAGATTACAGTGTATTTGGAGGCTCATGATAGGATAGGCCAAAGCTAGCACGGCTTTCTCAAGGGGAAATCCTGCTTGAAAAACCTATTGGAATTCTTTGAAGAAGTGACAAACAGGATGGATAAAGGAGATGTTGTTTACTTTTGACACAGTGCCGCATGTGAGGCTACTAATCCAGATAAGAGTCCATATTATAACAGGAAACGTACTTGTGTGGCTTATTGATGATTGACAGGAAGCAGAGTCAGAAAACAAGGATCAATTCTGATTGGTCTGTGTTGGGGCTTTATCTTTTTATATTCATGATTTGGATTATGAAATGAATGGCTTTGTGCACAAATTTTCAGGCCACCAAAATATTTGGGACATCTTAATGGTGCATATGTTAAAGTAGTCATGTTTAGTACTTTGTTACATATCCCTTCATGCAATGACTTTGTGAAGTCTGTGATCCAGAGAGATCACCAGGTGCTGAATATCTTCTCTGATGAAGTTCCACATCTCTAATGCAACCATCTTCAGTTTATGGAAGACATGCTTAATTGGATTTAGATCAGGTGACTGACATGGCCAGTTTTTTGCTTTGAAAAAACTCCTTTGTTGCTTTAGCAGTATGTTTGGATCCTTGACTTGCTGTAGGATGAAGTACCGTCCAATGAGTTTAAAGGCATTTGCTCGAACTTGAGTAGATGATATGTAGTCAATATGCTTCAGAATTCATTTTGCTACTACCATCGGCAGTTACATCATCAATGAAGATAAGTGCACCAGTATCTGTGGCAGTCGTACGTACCCAGGCCATAACACCCCCACCACCATGTTTCACAGTTGAGGTGGTATGCTTTGATTTGGGCAGTTCCTTTACACCTCCACATTTTGCCTTTGCCATCACTCTGATACAGGTTAATCTTGGTCTCATCTATCCACAAGACCTTTTTGCAGGATTCTGCAGGCTTTTTTAAATAGTTATTCACATACTGCGACCTGGCCATGCTGTTTCTGTGGCTTACTAGTGGTTTTCATCTTGCTATGTAACCTCAGTATTTCTGTTCATATCTTCTGCAGACAGTAGGCATTGACATAGCGACACCTGCCTCCTGAAGAGTGTTTTTGATCTGTCAGATAGGGTTTGTGTATTTTTCTTCATTATGATGAGAATTCTCCTGTCATCAGCAATGGAGATCTTCCTTGGAAGAACAGTCCCTCTGTGATTACGGAGTCTTTCTTCTTAATGATGTTCCAAATAGTTGATTTTGGTAACCCTAAGGTTTGGGCAATGTCTCTTACAGTTTTATTTGTGTTTTCCATCCTCGTAATGGCTTCGTTGATTTTAATTGGCACAACTCTGGGTCCTCATATTGAAAAATGGCAAATATAGACTCAAAAGGGGATCAAGATCTTAGAAACAAGCCCAGCTCTCTTATACCTGCACCAATGAAGCAATTAAACATACCCGAGTACTCACAAACACCTGTGAAGCCAAATGTCCCAAACATTATGGTGTTCTGAAATGAGGGGACTATGTGTAAAAAGTGCTGTAATTTCTACATGGTCAAACCAAATTGCATACAATTAAACAAGAATACAATCTAGAATGTGTACTTTAATTACATTGAATTGTTCGATTACAAATTTAAAACTGTAGAGCACAGGGGCAAATAAAGGGGAAAAAAAAGTGTTTTTGTCCAAAACATTATGGATGGCACTGTAGGGTGCCATCTGTAGGGTGTAGAGGCATAAATATGATGGAATGGAAAAAAAAAACCATAAATGGAGATGCCTGAAAACAAGATGGCACAGGCTTAAGGTGACAGATGCTCTAAGGAATTTTTTTTTCATCTGAACAGTGCTTGAAATCTGTATTGCACTCCTTGAGAATGTTCTCTTATAATATTTAAGAATTATGTGAATGAGCACTTGAATTGCCAGGGCATATTCAGTGAATGAAACAAGTAGTGGTGAACAGGATTTGTGTTGATAGTTGGATGGACAGTTCGTATAGTTGGCATGGCCTCAGGGCTACATTGCTGTGACTGTGATTAATGCAGCTGTTGTTTAGTATTTCACTGAATGTCAGTTTAGTATTTTACTGAATGTCTTTATTACAGCCTAAATTCATTCTAGAATCAAAAACAAATCCTAATTATTGTGGAATGTCTTTCTCCAAGGTTTCTGGCCTTCTGTCTCATCTAAACGATTTCCTTCAGTTTTGCTTTCCTTGGCTATTATGGCATGGATTTGCTTTTCATTTAAGAGTTGAGTGGAAGCTTGGAATAAGGAGGTGTTGAAACTTGTACTTTGATACTCCAAGCTCTGGAATTCTCTTCTTTTGACCTTTTTAGTACTCCTTGTTGAAAACATGCCTGAAAACCTGCCCTGACCATGTTTTTGCTCATCTGTCATGAACTCTCATTTATTTAACTTGATTTAATGTCAGTGTGATAATGGTCCCATGAAATATATTGGTGAATTTTACTCCGGTAACAGTGTTATAAAGTTATTGGCTAATGACATCTTTTGGGAGAGGGTGAAATGAAACACCAGTGGAGATGACGCCTAAGGATATGTGTTCAGTGGAATAATGACACCAACATAAGCTGAGCAAGAGCAACCTGTGGCTGAAGATAACAACACTTTTATCCATGATTTTTGTTTAGAGCTGAAAGACCAATGAACAACTTAGTAAGAATGAGAAATGAAAAAGTAGAGAGTACAATTAAAATTAGTCCAAATGAACTGCTTGCAAGAAGGTTGATGTGATTAAAATATGTTCTATAAGGAGCTGAAAAGGTATCACAAGTGTTGTACAGAATGCCAAAATTGCAAAACCTCGTTGAATACATACAATTCATTTACCAGCTTTCATTGCAGAAAATGCGAAGTGATGCATTTGGGAATGTCAATCTTGAAAGTGGTTAATGATGGGATTCTTAGGAATATGGAGGAGCAGCAGGATATTAGGGGCCAAGACAGTAGATCCCTCAAGGTTACCACACAAGTTGATAGGATGGTTAAGAAGGCGTATGGCAAGCTTGCCTTCATTAGTCAGGGGATTGAGTTCAAGAGCTGCAGAGTAAAATTGCAGCTTTATAAAACTCATTATGGTGTTCAATTCTGGTTGCCTCGTGATAGAGAGGATGTGTAAGCTTTGGAGAGGATGCAGAGAAGGTTTTGGAGAGGAGATTTTTTGAAGTTAGCTGGATTACAGAACATGCAAGGTTGACCAACCAAACTTTGGGGTGACAGAAGATGAGAGACAACTTAATAGAAGTGCATAAGATTATAAAAGGCGGAGACAGGATGGACAGCCAGCACCTATTCCCCAGGGCGGCATTGGCCAATACCAGGGGACATCTGTTTCAAGTGAGTGAAGGAAAGTTTACGGGAGTTGTCGGATGTAAGTTTTTTTTTTGCACAGATAGTGCTGGGTTCCTGGAATGCATTTCTGGGAGTGGTAATGGAGGCTGATACAATAGGGAGATTGGTTTTAAAAAAAAGATTAGATTGGCACATGGATGTAAGAAAAATAGAGGGTAATGGCTGTGAGGTTGGGTAGGGGTAAATAGATAGCAGAGTAGGTTTATATAAATTAGCAGAACATCATGAATACAGATTTTTCATGGAGACTCTGGACATTTTGCCATTCTACAAAAAGTTTTGGACACATCCATTGAGGATTTTAAAGAAGCACTGGTGCAACGGAATGGGCAGTGTTTTAAAAAGATCTTGTAGTCTTGGCATCACCTTCATTTTCATACAGTTAATTCTGCCCACCAACGTTATGGGCAGAGTTTTCCATTTACCCAGGTCCTCCTTAACCTTCCAGAGCAAAGGGAGATAATTTAATTTGTATATATTGTGTAGGTCTTTATCCACTCTTATATCTAGGTATTTAATGCCTTCCTGCGGCCACGTGAATTGGCCTTCCTGTTGATAGGGTCTATAATCTCCTTTTGACAAAATAATGATTTTGCTTTTATCCAGATTAACCTTGTACCCAGAGACCTTCCCATAATCCTGAAGTATGGTCCTCAGTCTGCCCAATGACCTCCCAGGTTCTGTCAAATACACTAACGCATCCTCAGCAAACAGGTTGATTTTGTGTTCCATCTGGCCCATCTTGAACCCCTTTATGTTTGGATCCCACCGAATGGTTTCTGCCAGTGGTTTAATAGCTAGTATGAACAGAGCGGAGACACCTGCCTGTTTGTGATTATTTTAGCTACCGGGACCAATGCCTGAAGAGGGTGCACAAAATCAGTGACCCGGTGCGGACTCGAAAGGCCAACATGGCCTGTTTCCGCTCCGTAAATGGTTATATGGTTATATGGTTAATGTCCTTACCTAATTAATAAATGTTTGACCCAGTCCAAATTTCTCCAGTGTTTTAAACAGAAAATCCCATTGCAATCTATCAAAGGCCTTCTCCACATCCAGGGATACGGCCACTCCCAGGTCCTCCCCCAATTGGGCCAGGTGTATTGAATTGAGCAATCTGGCTACATTATCTGCTGATTACCTCCTTTGATCAAATTCAGCCTGATCTGGGTTTGTTCATTTCAGCAGATGTTTTGCCAACCTATTGGCCAATGTTTTTGCTATAATTTTATAATCTGCATTCAATAATGATATAGGCCTATAGGAGGAGTGTCTCAATGGGTCCCTGACTTTTTTCAGGATAACCATAATGATTGCAGTTGAAAAAGGCTCCGGGAGGGAATGTGTCTTTGCCGCCTAATCCACCACCTTCACAAGGAGGGGCATTAAAAGGTCTTTGAATTTTCTCTAAAATTCGATGGGGAAACCATCCTCTCCCGTCAATTGAACTGCCTGCAAAGTGCTTATAGTATGTTCAATCCCTTCTCTGATTTATACAGTTCTTGATAGAACTTAAGCCAACTCATCATTGCTACCAAAGAGGTCAACTGCTATCCTATCATCTGCTGGCTTAATGACTCTGTTAGAACTGAATCTGGTAATGCATTCGTGAGTAGCATCATGAACAGTGCTGGGCTGAACAAACAGCCCTGAGGTGTGATAGTACTCAGTAGGATGGGACTTGAGATTTTGCTGCCAATTCGGTCTAACTGATCTTTCAGTCAAGAAGTGCAAAATCTAGACTCTCCTAGGATGAGGAACTCGGCTCCCTATTTCAACCTTTAAAAATTGTTCCACTTAGCTGATCATCTTTATATTGTATTTCTATCTTCCCCATGTTTTAGCTTTTCAAATTTCAATTTGTTTCTGTTCACTCTCACCTTCAATTAGAGGTTTTGAATATGTTGTAGCTGATGAGTTTGTCGATGTTTTAGCTGGAATTCCTTTTTTTGTGCCCCTCCAAACGTTGCCCTGCCATAGTCCTGCAAGAGCTGAGCAAAACCATTCCTGTACATTTGTGATAAGAGATGACTTGCTAGTTGGGTCTGCAATAATTTGTCATGGCTAAGTACCCTGTCTTGTTCAACACTCGTCATTTAGCTGATGGGGTTACAGTCCTATTGTTACTCGTCCAGACATAGCCAGCAAACCACCAATGATAGCGTCTCTTCCAGTGCCTGCATTGTTATCCTTGGAGTGCCAGGAAACAATCCTGAGTTCATTCTTTTCTCTTTTCTTCATGTGCTTCTTACCAATATAATTTGAAAACATTTTGTCTGTTTTGAGGGGAAGATATCCTGGTTAAACTCAGCACTACTCTGCATGATCACTCCTCTTTATTAAATTATCCATTGTTTTTTTTCTGCCATCATTATTCAATGGATGAGCAGAGATCTGCTCCAGTTGAACCATTGTCTTCAGCCCCATAATAAGTTACATTAGTTACTGACACTGACTCTTTCCTGGCATCTTCCTGAACTGAGCTAGATTCTTTGCAACCTCACTATCATATATGATCTGACGTGAACTTCAGACCTCATCAAGTCATCTGCTCATCCAGGACCATGTTTTTCTTTCACAGGAAGGTTACAACATAGAAGAAAACCATTCAATTTATCGCATTGACAAGACTCACTCCATTGTCTTTTCTCATAGCTTGAAATTTTTGTTTTCTTTCAAGTGCCTATCCATTTATCTCTCATCATTCCAATTCCTCTATTTATTTATTCTTCACATGCCTTTTCAGATTCAGTTTTTCATTAACTTTGTCCTTTCATGTTCTGCTTTTGTTTATTATTATTGTTAATTTCCCTACTCCATTTCAACCAACCACCAGTTATATTCCTTTTATATCATGCGTCATTGTTTTTGTTCACTTCAGATATCCAGGGAGTTCTGGTATTGTTTACCCTACTTTTCTCTCTTGTGGGAATGAAAGCTATACTAAATTGTTGCTTCCTTAAAAGGTCTTCCATTTTCAGTTGCCTTTTTTCCCTGCCAATCTTTGACGAGTTTTGCCTGGCCAGATCTATTCTCATTCATTCGAGTGGGCTCTTCTATACTGATTTATTTTAAACTTCTGAGTTAACTTTATTCTTTTTGTTGCTTAGCCGTTACAATGTCTGTTCCCAAGGGGCCTCTGCACTGATAATGACCCCACTGGGTTCACCTGATTCCCCAGGGTCAAGTTTAGTGATAAATCCTTCCTGTCAACTCCCCTTTTTTTAACTTTTTCAGTGTGTAATACAAAGTTGAAGTCTCCATTATCAGTGACCTCTGGTGTTTGGACATTTCTTTGTCAATGCAGTATGGATTAAAACATGCTTCCCTCTGGTTGGTATCCAATAAAATAATTCCACAAATGCAATTGCACCATTTTTTTCAATCACAGTAGAAGTCCATAATTTGGACCATCAAAGAATTCGGACTTTTCAAAAACTCTCACTTTTTAAATTTAGTGGGCTTGTGTGTGTGTGTGTGTGTGTGTGTGTGTGTGTGTGTGTGTGTGTGTGTGTGTGTGTGTGTGTGTGTGTGTGTGTGTGTGTGTGTGTGTGTGTGACCACGCTTGTTGACTTTATTTTTCTTTAAGCTGCTCGTTTTGATAAATACAGCATGCTGTATTTGCTAATGAATAAACTATCAACATTTATCTGTTCGACTCCTCATTATTCCTCCTTAAATTTGAATTTTATAAGTCCTGCCTGAGAATCCGGACCAATCCAATCCTGAACAGTCTGGAGATTGGTCTTCTACTGTATAATGTACTAAATTCTATCCTTCTGTTTCAGGGTATCCTGCTTCTTCAGCTTCTAAATATTTTCCTTAATACTGCCATAGACTTACTTCTGTTCACTGCTTACCAATTTCTTAACTCTAGGTATTTCTAGAACCTAGTCCTTTTCTCAGTTAGGCCTCCATTCTTGCCATTAAGTAAAATCTATATAGTTGATTGTCAATCTCCTACTGTCTTTAACTTTGTGCATTAATGTACACGGATACATGCATATGGACCTTGCTAAAATATCTCAGTATTCTCTTATTTTAGTAATACCTCTGCTGAACTATTTCTTGCTCTCATGTTTTCTCAGTCTCTTTTCTCTTTTTCCTTTCCCTTTCTCTTTCAATATTTCTCACACTTTTTCTCCCTCTCGCTTTCTCTCCCTCATGCTTTCCAAAGTTCTGGAGTATATCTTGTCAGAAATAAAACTTCTCACACATGAGTCTCTTTAAAACTGATGACACGACAAGCTTTATTTACAAGTCTGCAGAGTTGGACTCAACTGGCTTCTCACCAGTTAAGCCCCGATACATACAGTGCATTGATTTTTATACCCTTATTGTTTGCCCTTCCCCTTCTTATTAATACTGTTTTAATTGGTTAGTATTACAAAAGCATTCTAAGTATAACTGCATTTTTAATTATCACGTTCGTTACGTACGCTGTGAACTCTACATACACTAAATTCTGTTTCTCACCCTTCTTATCAATCTTTTGTCTCCTGCATGTCTCTCACTATGACCATGAAAAGATAGGTTTAAAAAAACATATTCAGCTGAACCTTTTGTCCTTGGCTGCTAGTAAGCTCCCTGTCCGTTCTGGCTTCCCTTTTTATGATTAATCATCACATTTTAACTTAAGTCATTTTAACCTAAATTCTCTATATAACATATCTCTTCAGAGAAACTGAACTCAAAGATATTCTGAGGTTTTTAATCATAATCGTAGCAAGTGAGTTTTAATAGTCAAAATTACTTCAATGCTTTCCGTTTGCAATGGGCGCATCTCTCCATCCATGAATGCCTGTACATATTCAAACACTTTTGTTGGGTTGCTGGACACACATAAAACCTGTTTACCATTTTATTGAAACACGGGCCTTTGTAGACAATGGTATATATTTGTGCTGTCATAGTTTGAAGACTGGTTCTCTCTTGTTTGTATGAATTGGCTTCTACCACCTCCCTCCGACCTGGTCCTTTACTCCTGAAAGACATCCCATGTCTGAGACACCAACATTCACACCCTCTCATCTTCATCGCATAACATTGGCCATCCCTGACCATACTTTAGCATTTGATTCTGTAACTCCTATTCATGCCTTTGCTGCTACTGGAGTTGACTTCTCCAGTGCATTCTTGCCTTCAAAGACTTGAGGTCATCTAATGCTCTGCTGCTTCTTCCAACTTCAATCGTCATCACATCCATGTTTGCTGACCTGATTCCCAGTTAAATAACGGCTCAGATTTGAAAATATTATCTTTGTTTTGTTCTTCCTCTCTCTATTCTCCTTCAGACCCATGCCCTGGAGAAATCCATGCTCCTTTCTTGTCGTCTGGCATCATCTTCATATTTTATCACTCATTCACAAATAACCACATCTTGGAAGTTGCTCAAGAAATGACTGTCACAAATTCACTTCTGTAAAACACTGTTTAATACCAAATGTTTACTCATTAGTTCTGTGTAGGTTTGCAAATTTCTGCAAAATAATACATGCCTGACTTCTTCATTAAAGGCAGTACATAGAAGAATGCAGTTTCTTGTGTAATCAACAGATGGTTCCAATGGGAAATGTGAATATTAATGACACAAGCATAATCCCTGTTGAAGGGTGGCAGATGCTGAATGATGATGAATGAGTAACAAGGGAATTTTTATTACAATATCTACAAAACTAAGATTGTCACTGTATCTTGTACATGTGAAGATAAACTAATCTTTGAACTCCGAGATCAATTTCAGCTCCAGAGTAGCGGGCCATCAGTCCCCATTGGGAGATTTTTGCTGTGATACGTAATTGGAAGTTGTAACAAAGATTTATATTTTCTTGATAATTTTTTTCCTGTTATTTGTATATTTTTTAAGTGCCTGCCCTATGTTTTGGCTTTATTTCAGGTTATTTTTTATTTCTTCAAATCATGTTAAGTTTATTGTCATTTAGCTATTTCCGCCCATTTAATTTATGATAAAACAACTTTGTTCATTTGAAGTTGTGGAAAGTATTCAGTGATTCTTTATTTTGAGCCCGAATTTATATTGGGATAAACAGTGTATGAGCTATCAAAAAAAAACTAATCCATTCTGAGCAGAACTCTATAACCCTGATTAGAATGTCTGGCTGTTTTTGTTGATCATTTTGGAACTCGGGAAATAGGAATAGGGCAGAACGATCACTTAGTAAAGGAGGAATTTATCTGGAAATAAATGAGTTCCATCATTCAGTAAAACTTTTTTCTGCCTATAGCTATTCTATGATATACAGAAATAGTCCTTATTAGTCAAACCTATACGTAAAATAGGTATTAGTTAACACAATTGATGCACTAATTTCTGTTGTGTTCTATGGCTTTGTTAAAGAATTGCAGCTGCAAACTAATTTACTCCATCACACTCCAGTCATTTTTCCCAAAAGTGTCTTAGCTCAGAATCAGAATTTATTGTCATGAACTAGTCACGAAATTCAATGTTTTGCGGCAGCATCACAGTGCAAACATTCATATTATGAACCACCTTACAACAATGACATATATATATATATATATATATATATATATATAATATAATAGTATACGACAGTTAAGGCAGTGTTTTTGGTTCATTGTTCATTCAGGAATCAGCGCAAGGTTGTTGATGTGGCACCACTCAAAGAACTAATCTATCTTCTTCCTGTATGCTTCCTCATTGCCATTTGTGATTCTCCTGACAGCTGTGGTGTCATTGGCGAACTTGGAATTGTGCTTGGCCACACATTAGTGTATAATGAGTAGAGCAGTGGGCTAAGCACACATCCTTGGGTTGGGGGATGGGGGGCTATGTTGATAATCAGTGAGGAGGAGATGTTGCTTCCAATTTGTACTGACTGGTTTTCCTCATTCAGTATTTAACACAGGTGACTGAAAATTATGGACTAGTCTTCGAAACAGTCATTAGGGGTTTTTTAGACTGCAGACACCTAATGGCAAAATCAAGGAATTTAATCTGCTACACAGCAGTCCAAAAAGGAATGTGCAGGAATTTTGAGTCAATTCCTGCTCCGTGATTTATCCTGCAGAATCACTACAACTTTTTGGAGGAAGCCTGCAGTGTAAATAATACCAGAAAAATTTGTTGTCAGTCATTCACTCTACTGCACGTCCAACCTCCAGGGCTGTTGCACACAGGTTCTTGCAGTCTGAAAAGGTGCCCAGTGTGAACGACCATGTGGGCAGTGATTGTGTTAATTTTTCAGTGATGTTCCTGACATTGCAGTCTAAAAAGCATTGTTGTCAAGCTTGCAGTCTTAGTCTGGACTAATTCGTGTAATAACAAACAAGCACCATTTGGTACTTCAATGGTTGGGTTGTCTTTTACATTGAGAATTGGGCAACTCTGGAGACGGGTTTATTATTTCTTTTAAATTTACATACTTACCATTGCATGCCTCATTAACCTGCAGCATTACCTGTCAGTAACTTCAATAAAAAGAGTGTCACATTCTGCTGACCCTCTGCCTTAGGCTGTTAAGAGCAGTGTTTCCTGTAATTTACCAGCAGGGTGCTTTTGCTGTGTTGTAAGCAAGTTTAAGAAAATTCTGAACATGAGCATGAATCCTCTTGGAACACCTCACCCTTGTTCCTGATTCTCTGCGTTCAATACTTCATGTAGACAAGGCATTTTGAAATTTGAGGCATGTGTTTTTTTAATATATAGATGGGAAATTCATATGCTGGGCAACTGAAAAACACTCGTTTTGAAGAAGTTCTGCACAATTCTATTGAAGCCTCCCTCCGTTCTAACAGCTTGGTCCCCAGGCCTGTGTTTTCCCAGTTATATCTTGAGGCTGAGCACCAGCTGAATTTGGAAGGTAAGAACAAAGATACTTTTTATTTTAAAAGAAGTCATTTAGTATGAGTTTTCATGCATACAGTATATTTAACACAATTTCATTTTATTTAAAGCAGAAAAGATTTCTATTTTTAGAGTAAGAATACATATGTACATGGAGGTGAGGGGGTTGGAGGGATATTGATGGAGAGCAAGAGGATTGAGCTAGTGGAGTTGTTCAAGTGAACCGGTGCAGACTCGAAAGGCCGACATGGCCTGTTTCCGCTCTGTAAATGGTTAAATGGTTATATGGTTATGCTGTTAGCTTGTATCAACATTACATCTCTCTACATTGTTGGATAATTTTTAACTGCAGTACCTATTATGAAAGACTCGATTTTCTAAAGAGTTGTTTTTCATTTATACTAATCTAATACCACAATTAATCATTATTTCTAGAAAGATGGCTCTCGTGAATAGCTTATGAAATGTCTTTCACCATTTTCCCATTGGACTGTCTGTACCCAAAGTTCTGATGGCTTCTTTTTGGGCATGAAAGCTGAGGTATCTGCCTTTTGTACAAGTTTTCAGTGCAGGTGGCAGGAGTAGGTGCAAACTGTAATGGTAGTGGCTCTGTTCTTAGTGGCCTTGCATCCATCCTGTAAGAAATTTGAAGATTGTTTATGCACAAAATGGGATATAACACTTTGTTTAGGACAAACTGTCCAAATGTCTGCTGGCTTGAGTAAGCCTAACTTTTACCTAGTTGTGCTCATGATAAACCGGGTCTGCATGAGGACTAAGCAGCTGTCCTCAAAGGAACAGTGGGGGGCTCTCACCAAAGGATTCCTTCCTATGGAGCTTGGAACCAGAGGAGTACACTGTTTGATGCAGCAGTAGTCCTAGTCATCTGCCTTCACCCTTTCTCCTGTTGTCTCCTTCACTCTTCTCAAAGGGCACATTCAGCATATAGCTAGCCCAACATGGAATTGATGATCTGCCTCTGGGTGCCCGATAGATACTGCAGCTTATTTGCAGGAAACCGAAATGGCCAGAATACTGCTTTCAGATGTTCACTGGGCTTTCTACACTCTCTCAGAGACAAGGAGTCATATGGGCCAGAGTGACTTCCCCATCAAGTGTAAGAAATAATTTAATAGACCTTGCTGTATTGAAGTAGATCGTACTGCCATCTGACTGGAGGAAAGATCAGAAGATATAGTTAGTCTGGTTCATTGGACAGAAAACAAACAAATAGAATTGAATCAAGAAAAATGTGGAATAATACATTTTGAAAAGTGCATAAAGACAAGGGAGTATACAGTAATTGGCAGGATATAGAGTGGAATGAAGGAACAAGATAATCTTAGTGTGTATATCCACAGATCCTTGAACGTAGACAGACTGGATGAACATCTTGTTGATTGTGATTTGTGGGTGATGTTTAAATGTCACTTTGTTCCTCTGCTCCCCCTTATATCCTGGGATTTATTGTTGGTTGAATCATAGAATACAAGAACAGGGAGGTTCTATTGTACGCATCAGTTGGATCGCAGCTTGAGACCTGTGGTCAATCTGGTCAGAAAAATACAAAATGTGATATGATGGCAAGAAGAGCAATGTTGGAGGTATTGGAAAATTGTATTTATGATGAGAGAGTGGATAAGCTTGCGTCGCTTTGCTTGAAACCAAGGAGGCATGCAGGAAAATTAATTAAGCAATGTAAAATTATGAGAGGCCAAGGTAGAGAAATAGGAAGGATGTATTTTATCAGGGGGTCAAAAATGAAGGATAATGGATTTAATGTTATTGATAAAAGGGTTAGAAAAATTTTTACTAAGATTGGTAGGAACCTGGAACTTAAGGCCTGAAAGGCTAGTGGAGACATAACCCCTAAATATAGTTTGGTTTTTAAAGTGCTTTGAGATATATTTGAAGAACCTTGACATGCAGGGCTGCTTACCTCATGGGATAAGATACAAAGGGCCAAATAGCCTCCTTCTATGTTGTATATTTCCATGGTTCTGTGCGTTTCATGGTTCATTATTGTATAATGCCCGAAGATAAAAGTACCAGAGACACTCTGCAAAACAGCATTTGCTTATCCCAATTCAATCATCAAATTACATAAATTCCCAATTTACTATGCAGTTTATGTAACTGAATTATAAGTGCTAACTTGTAAGTATTTGGATGAAAATTATTTTGGGTTTGGTTCTCCCTGTGTCTGCGTGGGCTTTCCTCAGGGGCTTCGGTTTCCTCCCACCATTCAAAACATTCCAGGGATGTAAGTTAATTGGGTCTAAATTGGGCTGCATGGATTCATGGGCTGAAATGGCCTGTAACCATGCTGAATGTCTAAATTTAATATTTAAAATTTAATAACAAAGAATCCAGAGAAGACAGAAAATTAACTTTGTTTCCTGAACGCAGTGCAACCTCTGCAGTGCTGTTTTAGAACAGTGTGTTAATATCAACATAACTACCAAAGCACTCTCTACCTTTGCTGTACAAGTGCTCTTGCACAGAGAGACTGAAGGATTCATATTTTTTGCAAGCACTCCACAGGTAAGGCAGAAGTAGTTTGAATGAGAAATTAATTCTTCCAACAGAATGTTGTCCTGAAATGCTGAGTGTTTCATGTCTCAAATTTCCAGTACTTGCAATTTAAAAAAAAATTCAATTGGCATTTATTGATCATTAATCTTGATCTGGGTTACATACATTGTTGTGTTAGTGAATTGAAAGCATCACCTTGAATAATGTATTTAGTTAGCCATCATCCCACGACCCATCTCCCCACTCATCCTTCTCCTTCCAAGTCAGGCAGCGGGGCAGCGGGACCCCTTGGGATAGCATGAGCTGTCAGCAGTGACCATCAGGGCAGCGGAAGCTGTCAGTGGGGACTGTCGAGGCAGTGGGGACCATAATCCCCCACACAGCTGGAATTGTTCTGGGGACCAACTGTGTGGGGGATTATGGGTATGGAAGACAACCATTACTCTGCCATGTTATTACAACGGTTGTCGCCCTGCCTCCGTCAGATCTGGAGGGCGCTACGAGGCACCCCTGCATATGAATAGGATGGTGGAGCAGCCTTTTAGGGCTGCTGTCTGAAAGGTAAGTTCTTAGTTTTACATCCACTCCTGTAGCCGGCCTCAAGGTGGAGAGGCTTGACATGAATCTGGGAATCTCCTGTGCAAACTGAAGTCATCCACAGGTCTCCAGACCTTGGATTGCTATCATTTAATTACCTGAACCTGTTAAATAATCAAGATATAACCTACAGGTCTGGAGATGCCTTGCTTTTCTAATCGGCGCAATTAAAACGTAAATTTTAAAGGCCAGGATTAAATTAAAAGCTCTCTATCACTTCAGAACTTTGCTGCAGCTTTGAGAGCATCTGTGCCATGTGCCCAGGGGTGTTCTCGTCAGTCCATTTACACAAACCCTGCATGAACTCAACTTGATTATTTTCATATTCTCATCAACTCCCCCCAGGTTCTACTACTTACTCACTGGAGTCAATTATGGTGGGCATTGAACCACCAATTTACTATCTTTAGAATATGGGAGTTCCCAGAGGAAGCCCATGTGGTCTCAGGGAGAACTTGAAAACTCCACACCGACAGCACTGAAAGCTTAATGTAAGTCCCTTGCATTGAGGAGCAGCAGGTCTGTTAATTACTAACTTTGTAATTCAAGTTGTCCGAGGCATTTCTGACTCATCCCAAAAGTAAACAGAGTCTAGAAATATTCCTTTTTGTTTCATTTGTACTGATACATATGGTCTTCAACTGATAGAGAACAAGGCTTGAACGTTGGGAGTGTATATGAGAATTTATAGGTAGATGGTCATTTCTAGCACCTCAAATACAGGCAGCCTGGTACATCAACCAACTTTCAATGATTCATTTTTCTTTTTTTTTAAATATTTTTATTGAGTTTAACATATAAACAAACAAAATTTTAAAGAACTCTCATATATACAAATACAAAAGAAAGGATAGAAATACATTGGATAGTTTGCTGTTCCAAATGAGAAACAAGTTATTGAATTAATCTATGATAACCATGCTAAACCCATATTTGCCAAGTTAATCCAAGTAAAAATTGCTAAAAAGAAAAAAAGAAAAAATAAACAAAATAAAAACTAAATCTAAATCTACCCCCTTCCTCTAATCAAAGTTACCCATTTGAAGAAAAGGGAAATTGTGGATCGGATAGCGATCCAGACATCGGACAGAGAATCTTTGGAACATTCAAAGTTCTTAATTCTTCCAATCCTGATTGTATTCTCTGAATGGGCCCCACATTCTTACAAATCGAAACTTTCTATCTTTAATGTTGTATCTAATTTTCTCTAAGCTTAAATTGGGCATTACATCATATAACTATTGTGTTTGGGTAGGTGAAGAGTCATCTTTCCATTTCAGTGAAATTTCCCATCTGGCTATCAGCGTGGTAAAGGCTAAAACTTTCTCCTGAGTTGCAGACAAAAGTATATTTGGCTCATGTGAAAAACCAAACAAAACAATTCCTAGACAAGGTTCTATATTAATCTTAAAAATTGTTGTTAAAGTTTTGAAAATGTCCTTCCAAAATCTCTCTAAATTTGGGCACTCTCAAAACATATGGATCAGTGAAGCTCCAAAAATTTTACACTTCTCACATAGTGGATCAATATCTGCATAAAAATGAGATAATTTAAGTTTGGACATATGTGTTCTATGTATCACCTTAAGTTGTAATAAGAAATGCCTTGCACAATATGAAGTATCATTAATCAAGCTGAGAGTAGAGAACCAATCTTCATTTCAAAATGTTATGTTCAGATCTTGTTCCCAATCATTCTTAATCCAAACCATTGAGGCTGATTTTAAATTCAATGAATCATTATAAATATATTGTAGCAGCCCACTATTCGGGAGGTCGTCCGATACACAAAATGGCAGACTAACACAGGGATCTCACAAGGCCCACGCAGGCTAATGTCCTTTCTCCCCAGCTAACTGACCTGGGGTGGGATGGCCAACCAATCTGCGGCCAGAATGCCATTGATGTCACTTCTGCTGACTATGGCGGGAAAACCATGTCCAGCGCTGGGAAATTGGACCTATATAAATAGGAAGAGGGAGTTCAATAATTCAATCTTGATTATATAACCACATCAAGAGTGTGTCATTCTTCCACTCTCTGCTGTAGCACCCGCTACAATATGATATTAATCCATTGTGGAAAAAAGTGTGTTAAACATCAATTAAGAATATTAGTATTTGAAATTCGAGAAAAATCAGAAAGCTTGGACAGATCAAAATGTCTAACTTGTAAATATCTAAAAAAATTGTCTGTTAGAAAGATTAAATTTGACTGATAATTGTTGAAAAGAGGCCAAGTTATCTTGAATAAAAAGTTTGTTATAACTTTGGATACGTAATCTATACCATTCCTTGAAACCTTCGTCCATCAGAGACGGCTGAAAAAGATGATTATCTATAATGGGACAAGCCAGAAAAAAAAACTACAAACCCAAAGAATTTTCTAAATTGAGTCTGTATTCTCAACCTATTTCTCATTTACAGATTATATGTCAATTTAGAAAAGGAAAATTATTTTTGAAAATTCTAAAATTGCCAACATAGAAGTTTTTTTGGAAAACCTCAGTTCCATTTCTACCCAAGAACTAACTTTTCCAAATGTAATAATCAAAGTAAATTATGTATATTAATCACCCAAAAATAAAATCTAAAATTTAGAAGTGATAAACCTTCATTCCTTTTAGTTTTTTGAAGATGGGCTTTATTTATACGTGTTTCCCCCTGCAATGTGTAAGTAGAAATAACCAAATCTAATGAGCATTGGTAAAGCTTGAAAAAGAGACCGAAATTTTGGTTAAGTGTTCATTTTAATTGAATTAATATGACCCATCATTGTAAGAGATGAGAATGACCATCCCGATAAACATAGTTTAATCGATTGAGTAACACCAAAAAATTCTCTTTCACTAAATTTTTGTAACTGTAATTCCTAAATATTGGCATTGATATTTGACTGTTTTAGACAGGAAATTAGAATAGCTTGCAAAAAATCTTTTAAGGGTAAAAGTTCACTCTTATGTAAATTTAATTTATAACCCAAAAACTGGCTAAATTGGACAAATAAGATACCGGGTAATATGTTTGGTATAGAAATCTCAGGATTTGAAATAAAAAGCAATAATCATCTGCATAAAGCGATACTTTACTTTCAATTCCACATCGAGTTCTACCTTTAAATTCCCTGCACTGTCGGAGAGCAACAACTAGAGATACCTGTACTATATCAAAAAGCAAAGGACTTAATGGGCAAACTTGCCACGTTCCCCTATTAAGCCTAAACATTTTTGTTTGTTGTAAAGTACCCTTTTTAAAGATATCATATCTGTGTATAAAATTGTTACTTAGATTCTGTGGGTTGTAATAGTTCAAATGGATTGTGATTTCTACATGATATAGCTTACAAAGGACCAAGCAATGAAGAGGGGGAGGAGGAGGAGGAGGAGGAAGAGGAGTCCAGCAGCCCTCTTGTTCATTATCGAATGAAGACTCCCCCAGAAGGTTGTTGTACCACTGATGGTAAGATGATTAAACCTTTTACTGAATGAATTTTAATTTTCAGTAATTATGAAAAACCAGCCTTAAACTTAAAATATTCATGACCATGCTGTATGCTCCCTCATTTTCTGAATAGTTGTAAACAGGCAGAACGAAAAACTATGATAGAGCAAGTATCGTGTCATTTTTCTTCCTCTTCAATTGGATCATGGATTTCCTCACCTCCAGACCACAAACAATGAGGACATCCCCTCCATAATCTCCATCAGTACCAGAGCACCATAGGGTTGCATTCTTAGCCCCCTGCTCTATTCACTTTATACCTATGACTGTGTGGACAATGACACCATCTACAAATTCGCCAATGATACCATGGTAGTGGGTTGTATAGAGAAAGGCGATGAGTCAGCATACAGGAGAGAGATGGAAAACTTGGCTGAATGGTGCACCAACAACAACCTTGCACTCACTGTCACCAAAACCAAGGAGCTGTTTGTGACTTCAGGAAGGGAAACCCAGAGGTATACGATCCAGTGATTATTGAGGGATCAGAGGTGGAGAGGTTCAACAAATTGAAGTTCTTGGGAGTCACTATCTTGGAGGATCATTCCTGGACCCAACACTCTAATGGCTTTATGAAGAAAGTACGGCAGTGCCTCGACTTCCTCAGGAGTTTGTGGAGGTTTGGTATGACACCAGAAATTCTGGCAAATTTTTACAGAGGTGTGGTGGAAGGTGTGCTGACCGGCTGCATCAAGGTCTGGTATGAGGACACCAATACCCTTGAGCATAAAGCCCTCCAACATGTAGTGGACACATCCTAAGTATCACAGGCAAAACCCTCCTCACTATTGAGAACACCTACAGGGAACACTGCCGTTGGAGAGAAGCAACAATCATTAAGGGTTCACATCACCCAGCAAATGGTCTGTTCTTGCTGTTGCCATCAGGAAAGAGGTCTAGGTGCCACAAGACTCGCACCCCCAGGTTCAGGAACAGCTGCTACCCCTCCACCATCGGACTCCTCGACAACAAACTCAATCAGAGACTCATTGAAGGAGTCTTGCACATGTTATTAATTTGTAAAAATTCTCTCTGTATTGCACAATTCGTTTACATTTGTTATCCGCTTTGCATTTTTAATTTGTTTACATGTGTACATTATATACAGATTTTTCACTATCAATGAGTGGTAAATCTGCCTCGTCTGCGGAGTTTTATGTGATGTCATATGTGTACTCTGACAATAAATCTGAAATCTTAATCTGAATTCTGTTAATGCATATCATCAATTCATTGCTAGTCTAATTGCCAAACGCTATCAGAGCTATTGTCTTGTGAATTTTAATTTATCCTATCTCCCCTCTTGTTGTTTGCTTTGGCCTGTGCTGAAGGAAGAAAATGGTTTCAAGTTTTCACACTTTTTTTATGTGCTGTATGTTATTTTAGATTACTTTATGTTCCTAAGTTGGTTAGTGTTGATCCCGACTGATTCATTTGGCATTGTATGGTTTCTGCACATTAGTTTTGTTAGGTTGAAATGACTGATTGATTCGGGAGGGAGAACTGAGAATCTCTAATGGGTTTTTCTGTGTTTATTTTCTTTCAAATGAATTTTTATGAGTCTTGCACTTCCTGGGTGAATGATGCTGAGATCCCAAACTTTCAATGACTATCCTTGCTTTGTGATTTGGGTGAACATTTGGACAATATTATCCAGGAAAACTAAGTTAAGTCAGTTTCCTTTTTTTTCCCATGTAGTTACACCTCATCATTGTTTGTATTTCACATTGGGTGAATGTTTGGAACTTTGTATCTTCAGCCTAAGCATTTAATTTATTTGCTAACCATTGACAAATAATTTATGTATATGTGTCAATATTGATGAATATATCAACAGCATGATAGTAAAAGTCTTCTCTGTATTTGTACTTCTCTCCATTTGGATCGACCATTGAGGTGGTCAAGAGTATCAAATTCCTTGGAGTGCATTTTGCAAGGCATCTCACCTGGTCCCTTAACACCAGCTCGATAGCCAAGAAAGCCCAGCAGCACCTCTACTTCCTGCAAAGGCTGAGGAAGGTTCGTCTTCCACCCTCCATCCTCACTATATTTTACAGAGGATGTAGGAAGAGCATCCTATGCAACTGCATCACTGCTTGGTTTAGAAACTGTATCACCTCAGACTACAAAACCCTGCAGAGGAAAGTGAAGTCAGGTGAAAAGATCACTGGGGGCTTTCTTCCTACCATGAAGAACATCTAGTACACTCAATGCAGGCAAAAGGCAATAAACATGAAGGACTCCATGCAACTGTTCTCCCTTCTGCCATCTGGCAGGAGATGCCATAGCACTTGGGCCCGAATGTCCAGATTGGGCAACAGTTTTTTTCACCCAAGCCATCAGACTCCTGAATTCCCAGAGCATACGTGTTAATATTGTAATATTTCAATGTGTTTAACTTCTATTCTAACTTCTCTTTATGTAAATATGCTCCTTGGACCTGGAGAAACTCTTTCTCAACTTTACTGTGTGAGCATGGTATGAACAATAAGTAAAAAGTGACTTGACTTGAGAAGGAGGAATGATAAAGAATCTGCCCAAAGACTGAGATTGAAGTGTATCATGCTGTTGACATCACCTCCTTACCTTCTGGTTGGAAGACATGGACAGTCTTAAGCACTTCTACATGACCTGTCTACACAGAATACTTCATAGCAAACTGCGAGCTTTCAGGCACACAGATTCTGTCACAGTCAAACCTCCCCAGCAATCCACACGCTGTTGGAAGAATCACAGATCAGATGGGCAGAACGCGTTAGAAGAATATCTGATGACCAAATACCAAAGCAGCTACTTTTATGGAGAGCTTACTGAGGGTAAACAATCATGTGGTGGATAGAAAAAGAGATTTAAAGACTCTATCAGGGCAACCCTGAAGAGTTTCAACATTGATGCGCACCACTGGGAATCACTACAGCGTCCCTACACCTCTGTCACCCACTGAGAGGTACTCTCAAACCGAGCTTGGCCTAATCAGCCATCGTTGTTCGCATGCAAATGATTGATCAACGACAACATTTTTGTGCTACTCTTTAAAAAATTTAATTGAGGATGGTGAACCATATTTTGTCCTTTCTGCTTTGGTGAAAATTTTCTGCCATAAAACTATATGTCAGTGAACAATTAAATGGGCTGCTTACCCACTATCATGTCTTTGTATAATTTACTTGTTGCAGCAAGTCATTGCACAGAATATATGGACACACAGTACACTTTATCCAACATGACTTTCCTGGTGAGGAGGTGTCTTTAGTGATGTGTATTATATAATGATACAAGCATGATCCTACCCAGGAAAGCTTGTGGTGAAACAGTGGCTTGGATTTCATGCATTCCTATGTCTCCCAAATAGGGAGGGATGTCCACTTGTCAACAGATAGGTCCATTTTTCTTTAGTGAGCCTTCAGCTCATTTACACCTAGGATGTGGACTCTGAGTTTAAATTGCTGGCAGCTTCTGTAATGGTTGTGAGATGGCCCAAATAACCTGATAAGTATTCAGATTGCCTTTTGATTTCTCAAATGTATTACCCAGGCTATGGCAGCAAGCAAAACACTTGTGTCCCTTGTGCAGTCATGTAGTACTAAGTGCTGTGAAATATGAGTTGAGGCATTCTTGTGAAGTAGCATTACTACTCTTGTTCAATCAAGGCACTTGCAAAATGCAGTGCAGGACATTTTTCTTTACTTTGCATCTTATTAAAGTCACCCTGCAAGAATTGGGCAAATCAATGGCATTAAATTAGAAAAGCACATTAAGGTGGAGACTTGACTGACAAATCCCAGCACCAGAGCATTCAAGACATCAAGGGAGTGGGGGCTGACCCAACTTCTGTTTTCTGTTCTGCAGAGTAAAATATTATTTCTATGAGATCTTAATTTTGGGGGAAGAGTCACTCAATTGACCATCAGTTTTGCCTTTGCAATTTTTAACATTTCTGTGGTATTCTAGATTTTAGTTCTGTAAGATGACTGTGAGTTTTGGAGATCTGAATGTTCAGTACTGCAGTATTATATGCTGCCTCAGGGATCTCAATGTAATGTTATTGTACCTATAAACCAGCCCTTCAGCATGTTACTTGATGCACACGATACTAATCCAGTGGATGGTTACTATTCCATTTTCCTCTCCTTTCATTGGAGAATGATGCCTTACATTTGATATTTTGCTTTAATTTACACATCCATAATGTAAACCATTCTTATATTATTTCTTAATTGCGAAACTGGAAGCATATTTACTATCCTGACCTGGAATCGATGTGTTAATAGCAGCTCAGCTGGAAATCAATATCTGATGCTATTTCCAATGTTCAATTTGAGGCTAACAATTCCAAAGAGATGCCAGTTTAATTTATACCATAATTTCAGGCACTAATGTCATGACTGAGTTGCTATAGCAGCATCAATGGTCTTACATTCTCAGGAGCAGGAAAGCTGAATGGGATAAATGCAATTAAGGAAAAAAGTACAACTTCTATGTCACTTCACACCGGTGAAGCAGACTAAGTGAGATGCAGTTACTGTCACAGTATTGGAAACACAGTGGCTAATTTGCCTAAAGCAATCTACTCCAAGAAGATCAGACCATCTTATTTGTCAGGAGCATTGATTGTTAAGTACTAATGACAATGAGGATGTCAAAGAAATTGAGGATAAATCCCCTCCAATTCTGTAAAATTTTGACATGGCAACGTTTACATCCACCTGGGAGAATAGCTGAGGTCTTGGATTATCAACTCATCTGTAAATGCAGCATAACCCTCAGTATGACATTGGAGAATCAGCTACGATTATTGTCTTGTGGGACTTGAACCTTCAGATTGTTACGGGGAGAGCACTGTGACTGAGCCATCTCTGATGAGAGTGGGTTTAATTTAATAATTAAAAACATAAAGTCCCCTTTCTTGCTGGAAGCACAATACGAGGTGAAATATTTTGCATAGTTTTAGTCATAGCATATAAGCACATTTTTCTGTGTTTTGGATTCATAGATAACTCAAAGATTAACTTGAATTTTCAAACAAGTCCAATTGACCAGTTTGTGGTTGGGATCACATCAAAAATTCTAAATTCTAGTTTGTGAATGTGAAAATCCAGCAACTTGATTTCTGTTGCTTGCAGGTGAACCTTTTCTTTCTCCCTTGTCTGAAAGAAATGAATTTGTTTTCATCTGATTCTCATGACTTCATATTTTTTAGGCTTTTGTCAGGCAGGAAAGGACTTGCGGCTTGTTTCTGTGTCAAATGAGCACATTGAGCTGCCATCAGGATTCTTGTTAGTTGGTGCCAAGTCTTCTGACCTCGCTGAGCAACTTTTAGTCTGCGCTGTGGATAAGCGATTTTTACCAGATGATAATGGACGAAATGCTCTACTGGGTAAGATTGTTCTTTTTATCACAATGATATATTATTGACTTCTGAGAATGGTGAGATAAAGCACCACATTATTCATGTTGAGTTGGAATTGAGAAACAACCCTTTTTCAATCTGAGCTCAATTCAGGCCAAATCTATTCGTTTACATTTTAAAATTTTGATGCAACTTTGGTATTATTTTGATAATTCAGCCACAAAAAATTAATTCAGAATTGCAAATTTCACACTTTTTTGTATTATTGGGGAAAATGAAATAAATCTTTTTGTGAAACTATATCATTTCTAAATACAGGTACTCCCTGACTTGCGACCTATGCGACTTACATCCATCCACACAAACAACCGAAAATCTTTTTAAAAAAATATAAAGAAAAAATATAACATTTACACTGAGTATGTTGTATTTGACAAAACTATAACAGGGATACAGGGCATGTAAGAGCCAAAATGTGTGTACTTACCTTGTTAGATGGCGTCCCGGGGTCCGTAGGCTAGGCGTGGCTATCTTGATTCCTGCGTGCTTGCACAAGTCTTCATTTGGTGCATGCGCAAGATTAAATGCACAAATTCAATATCGTTAGGGCGCTTAACTCTCGCGCATACACCAACTGAACTCCGATGTATGAAACCATCGTGCGTGCACCAACCAAAAACTAGAGCATGTGACAACCAAAGACTCACTCATGCTTACAGGAATCAAGATGGCCGTACCCAGCCTATGAACCCGGGATGCCAACTAATAAGGTAAACATTGGACCAGAATGTGGAAAGATTTGCCAAGGTTGATCGACAAATTCATGAAGGTTGAAGTTGTTATCGTCAAATCTATGTTGAAAAAAAGATTTGATTAAAAAGTTTGCTTTAAGACTTTGGTGCTCCATGTGCACGGGCAAAATTCCAACTTGTGTCCGTTTTGAGATACAACTGATCCGTCGTTCCCAATTACGGTCGTAAATCGTAGAGTACCTATATACTTTATTAAATTACATTTGGTAAGATGATTTGTTTCCAGAGCCACCTGCAAGTGACAGTTTTTGATTATTGCCATTTCTTCTGAGCAAGGAAAGACAGGTTTCTCTGTTGCAAACAAAAATGCTGTCTGCAAAAAATGCTGGCAGCAGACAGCATCTGTGGAGATAAAGACAATTAAAATTTCAGGACCGAGACCGTAAGTCAATAGTTCTCAACCTTTACCTTTTCAGTCACATAATACTTCAAGCAATCCCTTTGCCATCGGAGCTCAGTGATTTGTAAGGGTTTGCTTAAGATGTTGTGTGAGTGGGAAGGGAAGGTTGAGAATCACTGGTCTAGACCCAATTGTTACTGAAATATTTTGCTTGAGAAAAATTGTCATTGGCCCATTTCCTTTTCAGTTCTGAAACCGTGCACATAATGAGTCAATTAAGTATAATAAAAACAGTGGCTTTCAAACATTTTCTTTCCACCCACATACATACCACCTTAAGCAATCCCTTACAGAGTACCGATGTCATAGGGATTACTTAAAGTGGTATGCAAATGGAAAGTAAAAGATTAAGAACCACTGGCTTAAGTGTTTTTGAGCTGAATAATTAACGTTTTCTTTCAACTGATGGAGTTGGGTGCATGCAGCAGCTGATGTTCCCATATGTTCTTCAAACGATATTGCTGAAGGCTTTTGCTTCAGTACTAGTCAATCGGACTTGGTACTTCAGCAATACTGGCATTTACTCGGCACTGTGAAAAATTGCCCAGGTATAATCTATCCATTTCAAGTAAAGAACAAATCCTGTGGATCTTACAGTCACCTCATTCGTTAACTGTAAAGTGATAGCTCCTCCTTCTGATGAGTGGTTTGGAATTTTCCAGAACAATTAAATTCCTCCTCAGTCTGCTCAAAAAATGGGCAAAAAAAACTCCAGGGATGGAGATGAGAATGACTTCTTTGGGATTTAAGGCAACATTTGATCGAGTATGGCATCAAGGAGATGTCACAAAATTGAAGTCCATGGGAGTTGGGGGAAATTCACCGTATCTGGAGTCATCCTTAACAATGCCCATTGCTGGAATGAGTTCTGCTGCCTCATCAGTGACTTTCCTCATATTTTAAAGTCAGAAATGGGGATGTTTAATCATAAATAAGCAGCATGAAATCGAAACAACCCATTCCTTCACGAAGTAAGATCTGGATGATATCTAGGGCTGGGCTGATAAGTGACAAGTGATGAATGAATGGGTTGCTTATAGACGCTAGGCTATGACTATTTGTAATTTATTTGCTCATCTCCTCGGCACTCAGTGGCATTGCCATTGCTGAGACCCCACCATTATTTTCACTATTGAAAACACATAATTCAGGACTGTGAATCAAGTTTCATTTATTGTCATAATACAGATGTAATATTACATGAAATTGCACTTAGACTGCCTCGATCAGAGAAAGAGAAGCAAAAGATAGTCCCTTCAGAGATGCTGAGTGTCTGTGGATTCACCTCCAGTGCTTCTGTAGCCTCTGCAGAAAGACAGACTTCAATCCAAACCATCAGGAACCTGTGCTTCAGGTCCAAACCTCCAACATGATCAGGAGCCCTTCAACATCCGAGGCTCCACGAGAGCCCCTCCCACCCTTGGCACCCTCTGGCATCTTGGTTCCGGTATCTGGTACCCCTTCAGCCAGTCCCCAGCAGTCCGCAGTCTGATACGAGTCCTTTGTCTGCAAGCCACCAGCAGCCTGCATGGGTTCCTCGAGTTGAGTGATGGTATACTGTTCACATGATGGGATGACGATCACGTCCAGTGACAAAGGGCACCACCTGATAAGCATCCCTTCCACCACTTTTAATATTCATTCTCATGGGCACAATGTTGTTTGAGTGTTGAATCACTTTCAAAAGCATTGCAGTTTCATGACTTATGCACTTCCATGACATTTCTCAACCTGTATCTCTGACCACTGTGAAGGAAATGGGCATCTGCCTTGAGAGAGCTCCATTTGCATGTTTCCTCCAAGGCACATATTACATTAACTTGGAACTATATCACTGTAGTTTCAGTCAGTGTAAATTCTGGAATTTCCTACCTAAAAGTTTCACCAGAAGGACTGCAACAATTCAAGATAGTCATTCAATACCACATTAAGGTCATGATTCGGGCTCAGGCCTGAATCATCAGTTATATATGGATACTGCAAGACCCGCTGAGTTCCTTAGCATTTCTGTGTTTTTAATACATAAAATTTACCAGCTCTGCCAACATTCCATGAATTGAAATAAATAGTTACAGAGGGTGAGGAGAGAGATTTTTGAAGAAGAGAAAAGCTTGAATGGAATTAATTTTCTTTGGAATAGTTGAGTCACAAATAAAACACCGTCAAAATAAATACATATTGGAACATCAAAAAAAAGAGTGTGGCCTTTAAGGTTTGGTTTCGATTGCTAATGCAGAAATCAGGAACAGGAATCATGGATTAAATAGACTGTTTACTACTCTGTTCCAGACGTCCTGTATTTTGGGGCACTAATAAAATATGTGACTTAGGTGGCAATGGAGAGCCATTACACCTATTGCATTTGTCCTCTATTTCGAGATAAATGGCTGCCAGTTTGGATAGAAAAATGGAGCCTGTAGAGCATCTTAAATTGAATAAGTCCCAACAGGAGGTGGTGGAACTCTTTCCACAGTTTCTCCTCAATTCTGGTTTCCAGTTCTTGCTCCCTTTCTGACTTTATTTTGGAAAGTGATTGTCTTTTGTTTGAGAGAGTAGAGCTATAATTTTTTGAAATTGTCCCTATCACTCCTGGATTAACTGGTACCAACTCTTCCCAGGGTTGTTTGGCAGGTAACTGAGGGAAGTTTGAGAAAGATTTTGAAATAAAATGACGAATCTGAAAGTAGCGAAATAAGTGTGTTGATGGTAAGCCATATGTGTGTGACAAAAAAGTGAAACTGATAAACACTCCATCCACGTAAAGATCTTGAAGATGTTTGATACCTTTAGATTGCCATACATTAAAAAAGGGATCAGAATAAATGATCCTTTTTTTAATTTTATACAGAAATTTGGTGCATTTGATTCTAAACAATTGAACAGGCGATCTGTGTTCACATTTCACCATGACAGTCTGAATGTTTATAAGATCTGGAGATATCAAGCAATTCTCAAGGCACATTGAGCAAAGATGGGCTGCCTTAGCTGCTCGTCTTGTTCTCCTCTTTTGTGGTTGCTGAACTACTGTTGCCTTGGCCTCTGTTGTAGCCACGATGGCCATGCAATGAGAATTTCAATTCCTCCCTTACGTTTAAGAGCCTGGTGGAAGGTCAGAGCACTGATCGGTTCTATGGGACCCAGTGCTGTCGCTGCTATGCTGTGGAGCATGAGCCAAGCTGACACAGTTCTCCCACAGCCTGCTGTCACCTTCGAGCAAGTGATGGCATCGCCTTCTTGAACAATTGTAATTTTTCTGGTGAAGGTTCAGAGTTCAAATTTACGATCACAGTACCTACAATGACAGCAGATACAACCTGGATATTCGTTTTTCTCTTGGGCATAGCAATTTCTATACCAGTAACTGTTAACTAATCAAACTTCAAATGTGAATGTAAATATAAATATACAGTAATAAATAACAAGCATATGAGTCCTTAAATTAGTCTCTACAAGACTATAGTTTGAGTTTTATAGTTAAGGGGAAGTAGCTATTCCTGAACCGGGTGGCACAAGTCCTGTGGCACCTGTATCTCCTTCCTGATGGCAGCAGTGAGAACAGAGCATGTCCTTGGTGGTGCAGATCATTGATAATTGAAGCTGCTCTCTGATGGCAATGCTCCATGTCGATATGCTCAGTGATGGGGAGAGTTTTGCCTGTGATGTACTGGGACAATTCCATGAACATTTGCAGTTCTTGGTGCTCTCACAGTCATGACATAGCCAGTCAGCACATTTACCACAACACATCTTTCACAGTTTGCCAAGGTTTCAGATGATGGACCGAACCTCAGCAGACTCCTTGAGAAGTAGAGGCCCTCTTGTGCTTTCTTTGTAATAAGATTTGTCTGATGGATCCAGGACAGGTCCTCGAGATAATGACACCCAGGAATTTGAAATTGCTGACCCTTTCCACCTCTGATTCCTCCAGTACAGTGAGTACTGGGTCATACACCTCTGGTTTTCCTTTCCTGAAGTCTACAATCAGTAACTTTGTCTTATTCACATTTAATGAGAGATTTCTGTTGACACCATTCAGCCTGGTTTTAAATCTCCCTTCTGTACGTTGATTCGTCACCCCTTTAATACCAAGATTCAAGATTCAATTTAAAAACAGTGTTACATTGCACCAAATTGCTTTGCCTTTTGTAAGGCAGATAAACTCACCATCGGCAGAAATTGCCTGTAGCACCTCTTACAGTCAGAGAAAGAGAAGCAAAAGAGAGTTCCCTCCACAGTCACTGAGTGTCTGTGGATTCGCCCAAATGATCCTGCGGCCGTCGCAGCCACACAGAGTCCAGTCCAAACCATCAGCAGCCAAAACTCCAGATCCTAACCTCCAATACAATTGGGAAGCCTTCACCTCCTCTCGCATCCCCGTTCTGATTCCTGGTACCCCTTCAGCCAGTCTCCAGGAGTCTGCAGCCTGATGCAAGTCCCTTGCTGCAATCTCTAGCAACCTTTGTGGGTTCCTTGCCTTGAGTTACCAGCAGTCTGCCACCTGTGTGGTTCCTTCAGTCACAGAACGTCTCACTGGACCCTCATGGTCACTGTTCCATGGGTCATCTTCTCTGTTTCTCCTTTTCGGACAGGGGTTGGCTTCCCTGTTTTCTGGTGCCCAGTACTAGTCCTCTGCCTTCCCGGAGTATGGAACCCCTTTAGACTGCTGCCGATCACAGGCATAGCCATCTAGGGTCCAGACCCAATGGTCATGTGATTTTAAATAGAACTACTTTCGGCTTCTTTCGGGCCATTCAAAGCCTGTGCGGAGCTGACATCAGTCAGACTGGGTGGTTGGACATTGCGGAAGTGCTGTGTCTCCGCTCCCCGCTCTCCGTGGGTTTGCACCAGTGGCTGCACTGTCACTAAAAGCTGTGGAATCATCAAATTGGTACATGGTGCTGAAGTTGTACTTGGCCACACTGTCAGAGAGATATAGCATGAGTAGAGCAGGGATTGAGTGCACATCCTTGTGGGGCTCCAGTGCTAATGGAGATTGTGGAGGAGATGTTTGCCAATTGGAACTGACTGGGGACTCGAGATGATGAAATCCAGGATCAAATTGCACAATGGGTTATTGAAGCCCAGATCTTGGGGTTTGTTGATCGGTTTTGTGGGTATGATGGTGATAAATGCTGAGCTATAATCAATAAAGAGCATCCTGCTGTCCAGATGTTCCAGGGTTTTGTGTAAAGCCAATAGTATGGCATCTGCCAGAGATTGTTGCTACAGTAGGCAAATTGGAATGCATCCAATGCACCGTTCAGACAGGAGCTGATATGCTTCAGCTCCAGCCTCTCAAAGCTCTTAATCACCGTGGATGTAAGTGCCGCTGGTTGATAGAAGTTTAGGCAGGTTACCACACTCTTCTTGGGCACCAGTACAATTGAAGCCTGTTTGAAACAGGTGGGTACCACTTGCCCAAAGTTAACGTTAGCCTCGGAGTTCTGGGATTTGGATCCAATGCTGGCGAAGGAGTGCCTGCAGGTAGTCATGGCCTATTGCACCTGCTGTTTGGTGGTGGAGATTATCCATTTCGAACCTGCCATCAAAGTTGCATTTTTGTTTTATTTTTGGTGCGCAAAATATTTTAGATTATTTACTCCATGCTATTGATTTTAATCCTGAAGTTTGCAGGAAAAGCTTTCCTGGAATAGATATTTTGTTACGAGTGCAGGAAAACTATTGTCATGAGGATCACATCTACATTTTCAGAGATCCTTTTTACATAATTACTCAATTGGAGGAGGACCTTCAGTAGTTGTATGTACAATCTACAAATCTGTCATGGTGGAGTGCTCCACTGTGCCAATGATGTATTGAATTATGGCTCCTATCAAGCAACTTTTGTTTTCCACAGTAGGACATCTGAGTTGTGTTGCTATGAATGAACATAATGCAGCAGCTATTGAAATGGGCCCTTTTATCTCTTGAGTTTTAGCGATGCTGATGCTATACTAATGTAATGAACCTTAATTTTCTAAATTTATGGGGTCCTTAATTATTTTCAGAATTTATAAGATTTATTAGATTCCATTTTACATCTTGGTTGTCCTTTTTTTATGCATTAATGGAGCGTAAGTGTTTACTCATAACTTCACAAGGGAAGGGTTAGATTATTAGAATAGTTTTTTATATACATTTTTTTGTCTATCATGGATTGTTTATAGCTATTTGTAATATACGCTTACTTTGTGGGATATATATTATTACCTATGTATGAGTGTGTATGTGTGTAATAAAAATACTGGAAAGAGTTTTAACAATGCAGTTGAGATGGGGGAAAGAAGTCTCCTCTTTAAAAGGTCTTTAAGGAAATAAGCTTCTTTTGATTATAAAGTATGTTTCCAATTATCCGAAAACCTCTTAACCAAAATTCTGTTTTCTGAAATTTTGAAAGTAAAAAAAGAAATCTTTTCTTAAATTTATGCATTTATCTTATTTTGTAAGCAGAGATCACATTGGGTTTTTTTTTGGTAAGAATTAAACATTATTTAATTCTTGAAACACCTTCTGTTGTTTTTTTTCTGGAGTTTTAACTATTGATGATTACAGGATGCTAATGCTATTGGGCCTGCTTAAAGCAATTTCTCAGTTATTTGAAAAATCCAGTTAACCGAAAAATGACCAGACCCAAGCATTTTGGATAACTGAAACGTACTGTACAGCAAACTTTATTTCTGTTAACTGCATTTATCCTTGATGTTTCTCCAGGTTTCTCTGGAACTTGTGTCGGCTGTGGTGAGAAAGGATTTCGGTACTTCACAGAGTTTTCCAATCACATCAACTTGAAATTGGCCACACAGCCCAAAAAACAAAAGCACCTGAAGTATTATCTGATTAAAAATTCACAAGGCATTCTGACTAAAGGGCCCTTAATCTGTTGGAAGGGCACAGGTGAGTCTGCAAAATAGATTTTGATTTCAAATAAATCTTGAGAGAAAAGTAATCTCGACAAAGATGGCCATTATCACCATTTTTATTTGCATTGGCTATAGAACCATTGGCAGAAGAGATAAGAAGAGATAATGAGATTAAGGGTTTTATGATAGAAGATAGAGAACATAAAATTAGCTTGTTTGCAGATGATGTTATATTATATTTTACAGAACCAGAAATAATCATTGAAGAAAATAAATGTACGATTGGCAGAATATGGTTTGATTTCAGGTTATAAAGTCATTGTAGGAAAGAATGAAATGATGGGGACCATACATTAAGTAAGCAGGTGATGAAGTTTAAGTGGCAAAAGGAAGCAATTAAGTATTTAAGAAATAATATTGATAGAAATTTAAATAATTTATTTAAATTGAATTTTCTACCATTACAAAAAAATATTAATGAAGGTTTAAAGAGATAGAAAGATTTACCAATAACTTTAATCGGAAGGGTAAATTGTATAAAAATGAGTATTTTTCTGAGATCGCAATATTTATTTCAGTCATTGATCATTCCTATACCAACAAAGTTTTCTCAAGAATTAAATAAAAATGTAGGAAAATTTATTTGGCGTGATAAAATGCCAAGGATGGCTTTGGAAAAAGTAACTTGGAAATTTGATCAGGGAGGATTACAGTTGCCAAATTTTAAAAATTTTTATAAAGTAGCTCAATTAAGATTTCTATCCTCTTGTAATCAAATTGGTGAGAAGACAGCATGGGTACATATTGAAATGAATAATATAGGAGGAACTAATCCAGAACATTTTTTGAATAAATGGAATGAGGAACTTTTGAAAGGAGTACATTTATTCAAGATATGGAATGGAATTCATAAAGAAAGAGGAATTAAGAACTACCAAATAGCTAAGATGATGTTAAAGCAGAATCCACTTATTCCCTTTACTTTAAATAATCCTTTCTTTGATATCTGGCACAATAATGGGATAAAGGGGATAAAAGATTGTTTCCTAGGTTCTTTTTCCCAATAAAACTATTTTTTCATACTATCAACTAAAATCATATTTAAAAAAAGAAATTAGGTGCGAATTTTAGACTTCAGGAACAGAGCCCATTTGAGTATTTTATAATTTATACATTTATTTAAAAATTTATTATTAATATGTTTCAACAATTACAAGACACAATGCCGAAAAGGGAACTATATAAGTCATAAAAAATGGTAAAAAGGTTTAAATATACAAATTCATGATGAGGCCGGTCAAGATTGTGCCAGGAGAGTGCAATTAATACAATTAATGTTAGATATCAAATGATACAATATAAATTTTTACACCAATTATACTACACTCCCTATAAATTACATGGACTTGATTCAAATTGTTCTGACAAATATTATATGCAGTTTGGTCTTGTGAAAAAATGGGAACAAATTATGAAGATACAGATACCAAAAGATCCCAGAATATTTTTGCTTGGAGATTTATATAACACTGATACTAAATTGAAGTTAGACAAATATCAATGAAAATTTTTGAGTGTAGCAATAGCAGTGGCATGGTAATGTATGGCAGTCAGATAATTTTATAGGGTTTGTCAGATGTCATATAGAAATTCAAAATTGTATACCACTGGAAAAAAAAACTTATAATTTAAGGAATCAACCTGAGAATTTTTACATGATTTGGAAACCATATATGGATTCCATCAGTAGGAGTCCATCCACATCATCCATCTTCCCAATTAATATGTATAGGATAGAATAATATGTCTTCTTTCTCATTTTTTCTTTTTTCTTTTGGGAGGGGGGGGGGGAGTGGGAATAAAAAGAAAAAAATTATATATCATTTTATATTGTTTTTATTACATTGTATTGTTATATGATGAAGAATGACATCTATGTATTGATCCAAATGAAAAATAACATGTTCAAAAAAAAAAATCTTGAGAAGGGGTTCATTAATGGCCATCCAGATTTAGTTGGCACAAAGCACTGTGATGTGAATACTAGTTCTGGTTGATCATGAGCACTCATCCTAAAATGTTATCAAGAATGTTTTACGTTTTGAAATAGATAAATATGGTGAAGAAACCCCTAGCTCAGTGACTCATTTTTATTTGAACAAAACAAAGCTGGAAGGACTCAGCAGATCAGGCAATATTCATGCATGGAAATGGTCAGTCAATATTTTGGGTCAAAACCACTGATTGAGACTGCAGGATGCCCATCTGAAAAGTTGACATGATACTGCATGACCCATAGTCCCTCCAGCTTCTCCTGTTCACTGAAAACTACAGCAACTACACTTTTTGTATGTGCCTCATTTTTAAAGTTTTGCACTCCCAGTTTCATAAGCCGTGTCCAACTCTTCAACCCGATGATAGCTGTCTTTCTCTTGTGGCCTCTTCCAATCTCTTTTATGTTTACAATGAATTACCTCCCTGATTCCTTCCACCCATCACACCCTGTCTCTAACCCAACCCCTTTAATAACTTTCTGTTTTAGGTCACTGTCAGTTTTTGTCTGATGAGTTTCCAGGGATATTTCTCTGTATTGTAGGTCACTAAATTTTGGAAGTTTTTGTGGATGTCTTTAGTCCGATGATGCAAATGAAAACAAATATGTTCGTATGACTGAAAATTGAAAATGGCTTTGTTGTTAAGAATGCACTTTTAATTTTAACAGAGGGTAAGACCCACCAGTTGGGCTCGAGTTCCATCTCCAGTATTCCCTCACAACCTCCTGAGAGCCCAACCTCATCCACTACAGTGTCGTCAGCAGAAAGCATTGCTGGAACCAATCAAATTGCAGCAACTGGAATTCAACAAGCAGGTACTACAATCTTTTGATTCTTTGATGGTTTTCTTTTGATTGGTCCCTTTTGAATAATTTAAGTCTCAAAAAACTAAAAGATGCAGTGGGAGGGTGAATTCTAACAATGGGGGTGCACTTAAGAAGTAATTGTGCTTTCTTCTGTCCTTTATTCAACTTCTTGCTCCTAATCGAGTTAAGGGAAGGGTAAGTTTCAGAAGGGAGTTAGTGTTACTGGAGGAGCTGACCTTCTGCCATCTGATTTGTGCCATGCTCACAGTGCTATTTTTGATGATGAGGCAAAGTTATCAGCACCAAAAGTACTCCCTCTCCTCGGAGCTCCCTACACACCTCACTAAGGTGGGGATGGTAGGCATCACTGGACCTCACTTATCTCCTAAATCTCTCACTTGTTGGCTCCTCATTCCACACCCTGGAAACCGCTTCAGCTAGCAGGCGAAAAACAAGTGAGGGGGTGGTGTCATTGCTACACCACTAGGTGATCATCCCAATGGCAGAGCAGACGGAAGAGGAGAGATCTTCCAATGGCTGCAAAGGCATCTGAGGATATCAACAATGAGTAGGGAGGCTTGTGTGCATGCCGCAAGAACTGCTGTGGACCCACATCACTCAGGGCTTGTCTACCTAGCATGTGAAGCCTGGATTCAGCGGACTGTGCGGAAGAAACCATCACTGGTTCAAAGGGCAGAAACATGATTCTCAGCAATGCGTCGTGGAGCGCTAAGAGGCACAGTGAAAGACATACAGAACACTGCTGGCCATCCACTGCATCCTGACCTATCTCCAGCCGTCTCAATTATGTCTTGCCACTGGGTCCAGATAGGCCGGGGTGAGAGAGTGGGGCTGATGACCTGTGCAACTCTCCCTCATTTTAATCCAAATCAAACGCAAGTCATGTCTTCAAACCCAATGACTTTGAAGCCATGGTCATCTTCGACTATGAAGGACGAACAACAACAACAATATCTTTGATGATGCTAATGAACTTGAATGAATAGAACAGGGTTTCCCAAACATTTTCTTCCTACTCATGTTCCACCTTAAGTTATCCCTTACTAATCACAGAGAACTTATGGCATAGAGATTACTTAAGGTGCTATGTGAGTGGAAAGAGAAAGTTTGGGAAACCATGGAATAAAAGATGTGAAACAATGAAGCCTGATTTTTTTTATTTCCATGTTCTTGATAACGGTTTTCACCTACCAGGAATATGGCCTAACTCTTCAGGATGTGATGATTTCTAACCCAGGTGTGAATGGACATAGATAAAGAAGTTGAAGGAGTGTTGATCAAGCTGTCTCTTTTCAGTTATTTTACTTGAGGATTGCAATAACACAGCTTTTGCTTCATTATTGCAAAGAGTGGAGAGTCCAGGTAATGACAAATCTGTAAATTTTATCAATTAAAGTGATTATTAAAGTGTGTCAGAGGTAGTCAAAGTGATTTGCAAGTCAGCAAATGTTTGAATCATCATTAGGTTTTGACATTAAATGTTGATGACTCCTTTCTCTCCCTGGATGCCGCCTGGTCTGTTGAGTCCCTCCCCATTCTCACTGATCACTCAAAAATCCTGCATCTGCAGTTCTTAAATTTATCTACTATTTTGAACAATCTGATTAATTTATTTGAGTTTCATGACCTTACTTCAGAGTTGAATTGGATCAGTCACCCAGCCACAATATTTTATCTAGATTCCGAATGTGGACCACCTGCAAAGAAGTCCTTAAACTTTGTAAATTTGTACAACTTCCCTGATGTAGTGCTGAGTTTTTTTAATGTTTATGCAGAATTCCTAAAGCTTATTACTGCCGTATATTTTACATTTTATTGCATTATTGAAGTTGTAATTTCTGTTTTGCTCTTTGTAATTATTTGGGGTGAGGGACAGTGAATGGATTTAGTTTCAATCAGGGAAGGGATGCAGACATTAAGGATCAGATTGAGGCATCATTCAGGGCAGGAGTTCATATTCAGACACTGTGGGAATGGATGGTGATGCATGCTGTGGGATGGTATCCATTGTGAGGTGAGGATGCTAGGTGGGTTAAATGTGAGGGGTCCTTACATATTAATGAAGAACTCAAACAATAGATAGAGCTGGGGTGATGTCAAAACAGCACTTTACAACTTTTTTTGTGCCTGGTCACCTTTGTCTATAAGCACATGATTGTTACAGAGGATCCAGAACCAGTCTTGTGGGAACTAGACCAGGGTAAGTATCTGATGTCACAATGGAGATGGAGCTGACAGAAAGTATTTCTAGGCCTGCATACCTTACTGCTTTTGTAATTCCCGAAGAATCTTTTCAAATCTTTTCCATTGACTCTTAGCACAATTATAACATGATATTAATTTGAGTATTATGTAAACTATAAACAATGTCATCTTATTTTCCTGTTTGCTGAAAATTTGTTCTCAAAGAAAGCCATTGACTATATAGATTGTAATTACAGGTTCACCATCAATCCAGGTTCCTAGTCAAGCAACACCAGGATTTTCTGTAACTCATAACAACAGAGAATTCTACAAACACCAAAATGCAACAAAGGCCAACAACTTTACTGTGAAGACTACGTTAAGGTCTTCATTAATAGGTAGAGTAATTATGTACATTGTCAACTGCCTTTGGTTTCAGCTCTGGTCCACTAGCCAGTACTTTCCTTAAGTTAATGGATTGAAGCTTACTGTAGGTACTTGAACATAAAATCTAGACTTGTACTGTGGTTGCTGAAGGTGTGTGGCAAAGTCAGAGCCACCATTCTGCATGAGGCACCATTCTGCATGAGGCACACAAAGAAAAAAAGGTTTGACCTAATATAATCCATTAAATTCCCAAAGTTTTTATAGCTTGTAAAATTACTCTTGGAAGAGTATTAACATTTGTAAATTAGTTAATGTGGTAGCAAATGCGTGTACAGCAGTCTGTAAAATGAGAATGAATTTATTAACATTTAATGTATACCCATATAATGTAGTTATGCACCAAAATTCTTACAATGCAGCTGGAGGTACTTTGTAAAAAAAAAACCAGAAACACAATATTTAATTGACTTAGACAATAAATGCAAAAAATATAGATAAATAATAATATTCACTGTTATCCTGGTGCAAAAAGTGACTGAGTGATAGTACTGGCAATTCTTTTGTGGTGTCAGTGTGGTCATTAGTATGACAAGGGGAAGTTGGAAAGAAGCTGTTCTTAAACCTGGAGGTACTGGTCTTCAAGCTTCTGTACATTCTGCTATGGTTGAATGTCAATCTTTAGTCAATGAACAACAGCCTGACGTCGGTGTTCCTGTGGTCTTGCTGTTGATCCATTGTGATGATAGGCAAATTGAAGGGGGTCGAGATCCATCTGAGATTGGAGTTGATGCACCTCATAACCAACCTCTCAAAGTACTTTATCACAGTGGACATCAGTGTCCCCAGTACGATGATGATTATTGCTAAAACACCGTCATGCCCTCTGGATTTTGCTTAGTTTCAACTATGTAATTGTGGTCAAAGTATATGCCATTGTCACTAATTGTATCT
This sequence comes from Narcine bancroftii, assembly GCF_036971445.1. NCBI lineage: Eukaryota > Metazoa > Chordata > Chondrichthyes > Torpediniformes > Narcinidae > Narcine > Narcine bancroftii. The sequence continues at coordinate 147,715,832 of NC_091474.1, forward strand.
TTTCAGGCACCTTAGCTAATTCAGGTCCTCCAAAAAAGCGTCACAGAGGTTGGTCACCAGATTCCCCAACAGCATCAGAGACGAGTTCCATTCAGAACAATCCACCTGCTCAGAATTCAGCAAGCAAAACTGGTATGATATAACAATAACATTCTCAACATTCAGTTTCTGTGCATAAATTCTACTTTCTGACTGCGCAATCAACTATCAGTAAACATTTATAGAGTGTATAAATGTTCTGCACATGAACCTTTTAGTATTTAGAAGAAAGTCATTTATTGGCAATTGCTCTGACAAGGTGGGAATAGGGAAGCAAGCAAGTTTATTATTATCTGATTGCACAAGTACAACCTGACGAAACAGTGTTTAAATTTAGTCATACAGCGTGGTAACAGGCCATTTCGGCCCACAAGCCCATGCCGCCCAATTTGCAACCAATTGACCCACACCGCTAGTACGTTTTGAACGGTGGGAGGAAAACGGAGCCCCCGTCGAAAACGCACACAGACACGGAGAGAATACAGACAGCGTGGGATTCGAACCCTTGTCCCAATCGCTTGCACTGTCAAGATGTTGCACTAACCGCTAAGCCAACCATGCCGTGTTCTCTGGTTTGATTCAAAACATGCAGAGACAGAACCAGGCATAACACCCATAGAGACAAACAATACATATGCAGGACAAGTATTCATATTTACAAATAAATAAAAGTACAGTATTTTGTTTCTGGTCCCTCCTTACAATCTTCGTTGTGGAACGCATTTCACCCATTCTTTTAAAAAAGAAAAAAAATATCAACTGAATTCAATTCTCTCTTTACAATTGAGTGAATTATTCTTATAATACTTATAAATGATCTGTTAGAAAGTTGGCATTTTGCATCATTTTTTTCCATGTATTTCTGTTCAAGTTCTAAACAATGTGTTGCATAGTTGTCATAAAATGTTATTGGTTCCACAATGTGATTTTCTTTTAAGGATGTCTCTCTCCTATGTTGAAACATACAGAGGTTAATCTTGACTCATTGTGCAGGATTAATTTGACATTATTAGATTCTGAGATATTCATTAGTATTGGTTTAAATTTAAGACATCAATTTTTAACGCTTGTGATTCATTCTATTTTTTAAAAAAAATCTAAAAATGTTCCTCATCTTTATTGACATCCACTTCACTATTTTTCAGTTATGCTTACTCTAGCATTCATTTTATGGACAACTAGGAGCAGGAAATGTTAATGGCTTTGTAGTCCCAGATAAAAGGTCTTTTTGCTAATATTAATTCGGTGATCTTTGGAATAGATTGCAACATCAAATGAAACACGAAAGTTTGTAGATGCTATGATTGTAGTGAAAACACAGAAATGCTGGAGGAGCTCAGCAGATCTCACAGCATCCATAGGAGGTAAAGATATTTAACATGTTTCAGGCCTGAGCCCTTCTTCATCCCTTGGGCACTCGCTGGAAGACCTCCTGAGTTTATCCAGCATTTCTGTGTTTTTACTACAATCACAGCATCTACATATTTTGGTGTTTCACTCGATGTAAAAGGACACGTTCAATCAATCCTTTTATATCACACATATTTAAAAGCAATTATTTTCTGCATATTGATTTAATTTTTTGAAAGAAAAGCCAAATGATGGATTGCCATGTAAACCACTGAATGAAATAAAGGATAGATGTTAATGAAATAGAGGGTGTCAAGTTTCATAGATCTGGTAGCTTTTGGAATGTTTTCATTTAGGTTAGTTAACATGCTGATAAAAGGGGCATTTTCTTGCTGAGATATGACAATTTGTTGCACAAGCTGAAGTTTTAGGTCTGACATTGATTAGAATTTCATTTCCTGTTTAGATATGGGTTTTGGGACACAATGGTTAATGCCCTTCTGATAATGTTTCTCCTGATGCTACTATCACTGTTGGAGAAAGTTGTGATGGCTGCCGTGAAAAGCTGCTGTGATAGTGATGCAGCCTCATTTTATGTCTTCTGATCCATTCTGTTAATATTACACAAATTGTTCTACTGTTGCTGTTTGTTTCCATCCAATGAATCGTTGCTCGTAGACTACAGATTACGTTCAAGTTTATTTATCATCCATTTGTACCAGGACAACCTGCTGAATCAGCATTCTTCAGTCCACAGTGTAAACACACATAGAGACAGAACACACATAGAGACAAGTGCGGTACATATATTTAAAATAAATATTATTAATAAACGGTGGAGTCTTGGAGAGTTTTTTTTAAGAGTTCATCAGTCAGTCTCACTGCCCACGGGAAGAAGCTGTTCCTCAGCCTGTTGGATCCGGCTCTAATATTTCTGTATCTCTTTCATGAGGGGTAGATGGAAGATGATGCAGGCAGATTGGTGAGGGTCCACACTGATTTTACAACTCTCTTTTACAACTTTACCATCCCGGTAAATCATATTGTTGGAGGGGAAGGAGATTACAGTGATCGTTTCTGCTGCTTTTACATTCCTGTGGATTGATCTCTGATCCAATGGACTACATATCATACTGATGTAGCCGGCCAGGATGTTCTCAATAGAGCTCCTTTAGAAGGTTGACATAATGGTAGCCAGTAGCCTTGCCTGTTTCATTCTTCTCACGAAGTGCAGTCGCTGTGGCACCTCCCTGACAAGTAAGGAGATGTTGTGTGTCCAGGATAGATTTCCTCTTCAGAAGGCTCTGAGGAACTTGGTTCCCTTCACTCTTTCCACTACTGAGTTATTGATGTGTATTGGAGGGTGGTTGTCTCTGGTCTCTCTGAAATCCACAAACATCTCCTTTGATTCATTTTGAGACTGGGGTCGTTATTCTCACACTTTTTTCAAGTGATTTTCCACCTCTTCTCTGTAGTGCAGCTCATCATTGTTTTTGATGAGGTCAACTACTGTTGCGTCATCTGTAAATCTGATGACGCTTAATTTTTAATTTAAACATACATCACAGGCCCTTCTGGCCTGCATGCCCATGCCACCCAATTACACCCAATTGACCTACAGCTCCGGTATGTTTTTTTGCAGGGTGAGAGGAAATCGGTGCACCTGGAGGAAACCCATGCAGACACAGGAGAGTGTACAAACTCTGTACAGATAGCACCAGATTTGAACCCTATTGGCACTGCAATAGCATGGCGCTAACTGCTACCCTAACCATGTTGCATACCCTGTTGGTGCTGGATCTATGATTGCAGTTATGGGTCCGAAGCATGCACAGGAGTGGGCTAAGTACACAGCCCTGAGGTGTACCGGTGCTTAGTGTGATGGTGCTTGACGTCTGCTGCCAACCCATTCAGACTGTAGTCTTTCTGTTAGGAAGTCTAGAATCCAGTAACAGAGTGGGAGATGGATTCCCAATGAGGGCAACTTCTCCACCAGCCTCTGGTGTATGATTTTATTATAAGCTGAGCTGAAGTCAATGAACATGTGAGGGGCGTATGAGGTGTCATTCTGCAGGTAGATCAGGATGGAGTGGAGAGAGAAGGCTTTAGCACCTTGAGTGGAACAGTTGCATCTATAGACGAATTGAAATTGGCCCAGTGTTGTTGGGAGGTGCATTTTGATTCAGGTGGCTGTTTTCTGTCTTATAACTCACCAGGTGCGAAAGTTCAGCGGACCAATCAGGTAATGTTGCCCGAAATCCATTGTTGAAAAACCAAAATATTAATGGACAATATTGCAAATTCTTAGTAGAGATCCGGCAGCATTGATGGAAAGAGAGCAAGGTTAAAAGGTTAAGTCAAAGTTGCTTTGTCAGAACATGCATGGCATCTTGTTGCATGTATCAGTGTTTGCTCCAGCAGTTGCCAATGTGTTAAAGATATTTCTTGATTGATGGGGAGAAACATTTTATTTTGAGAAGCTTCTTGCCTTTTGAAAATTAGATCCATGATGAAAAAATGAACATTGCATCTGGTGCGAAGCAATTCCAGAAGATGGCTGATCACCACCCCTCTCGAGGGCAATTTAGGATAGATGACAAATGCTGGGCTCCTACCGGTGGATGAAAATAAAAGTTCTGCTGAAAAAGATTGCCATAGTTTTGCATTGTGCATTTTATGATTTCTCTTCCAATAATGTTCCAATGTTTTGATTTTAAAATTATAACTTGTATCATTTCCCTTTTTGTCTTCTACTGCACGATGTGAGTAAAATAATGGAAAATTGTTTGGTGACTTAATGTTAAATAGGTATAGTCTTTGTGAAGAGAGCTGCAGGCTAATCACCTTTCATCAGAAATTTCATATAATCGCTGTATTTTGCTTTTGATCTGTCCATCAGTCAGCATAATCTCATTTGCTCTTGACATGATTAATAGGGGATATAAGTATCATCTGCACTTGTATCACTATTGACTAAGTCTTTCGTGAAATTAATTCACTCTCTTGCTAATTGCAGAACATGTGAAATTGACTTGTTTAACTCAGCCCAGCCATTTAGGACCAGCTGATTCTCCACTAAAAGCCTCGGAAGAGTCTGTGGTAGTACCTGACAATTTACTTAACATCTGTGGGATCCGACCTGTAATTTTTAAAGGTAAACGAATGTAAACTTGAAATTGAGTTTTTATCATGCTGGAATGTAGGTTCTGGATAGAAGGAGGTGCTTTTGGATTTGGAGTCTCTTGCAACCTGATTAACAAAGCCTGATGTAAATTAAATTTCCTCGATTCTTGCCCAACATCTAGGCATATTCGCAATCTGGGCAGACATCAGTAAGAATTAGTCCATAGATAGCTTTGGGCCTATGAGTTTGGTTCCTGGCTGAACCTGGAATTAGTTGCAAGCCGTTCCTGGGGGAAAAAAAACATTCTCTTTTTATAGATATCCATTACTTCATTTCGTCCTGAAGTTAAAATACACAAAGATCACTCAATATGGTAACCAGACATCAGTATTCTATTGAATGACATCAAAAATAACATAAGCAATAAATAAAAGTGAGGGGAGAACTGAAATTAGCTCTGCCATTCATAGGAATGGTTGTATTTTGGACTTAAACTTATAAGAGAGTGTTTGTACATAGGTGTGTCAGTTTATTTTCTAACCTGAGGCAGCCTGTATCTTGGTTACTGCCAATAACCTGGGGAAGAACAGGATCACTTCACATTGGGTGATTCCAAGGAAATCCTTGAAGATCCCAGGAGAAACACTCCCTGAGCAATTTGAGTTTTCTTTTTAAATTGATGCTCACCTGGGCCCATTATGGCCTCTCAGTATATTTGCACTGCTTGTCTGCAATTCACAATTTAATTCAGGCACGCTTATAAAAATCATGCCTGATCTTTTGCATCTTAGATTCACCCCTGCTTCTATTAGAGACCCGGACCTGAAACAGATCATTGACATTTTTATCATGACTGGCATAATGTGTTAGAGCTGGAGTTTCAGTCTTCTCAAATTTTTACTTGTTTAAATCTCTTGTGGGACTGGAAGGATCACCTGATCTGTGATTGTTGAGATAATACCACAGAGTAAATATGCACTTGGTTTGGCAAGTCTACTAAAGTTGAACTTAAAGTTGAATTATTTCAGCTGAATCATTATCTTATTGTTGTCACAAAATAAATCTTAATTTAAAATGCCTTTTAATCTGAAGTTAAATAAAATGAAATAATCATTGTAAAGAGAAAAGTTAAATACAATAATTTTATTTTGTTTAGGTCATGGAAGCTTTCCATACCTTTGTGGTAATCTGAATGATGTAGTCATCAGTCCATTGCTACAGAATTGTTATGGAAACATCCAGTCTTTACCCAGAGTGTATGAGCAGCATTGTACACCCGTGACCATGGTAGCATCTGTAGAGATGCAGATCTTACTTACAGTTTACTATCTAGTTCAACTTGGTAAGTGATTAAAAAAAACTATTCTGTCAAATTATTTTTGTGGAGTAAATTCTTCATATTGTAGAATTTAGTTGTATTGGTTAAAAGTATATTTTCTAGAAAAAGAAAGGCGTATACTAAGGCATTAAACCTGGAATTTCCTCTTCAGTCCTCTCTTCTTTTTACTCCTCTTCCATTATGATGCACCTTAAAATCAACCTCTTCAACCAAACATTTATTCATTTTGAATGGAGTTCTATATCAAACCTCATCAGTAAAGCCACTTTATTTTAAGTGCTAGTTAAGTGCTTGGTGTCACTCAAGAATACTGGTTGTCACAAACTTCAGTTTTTGTTGATTTTAATAATACAAGATTTTGCATTTCCCTAAAATATTCAGAAGAATACTCCATCTCAAGAGCTTCCACTTGAAAATCCAAAATGTATTATTTGTTCCCTGTGTTAATTTAAAACATTGCTTAGAATTATTTCATCTCTTTTATGGAACAAGGCAGCCAACTCATCGAAGACAAGATCTTTCTGAACACGATTATGTTGATGAGTTGGCGATGTTAAAGGGATACACATCAGGAACATTGCAGAGAAGTGCTGTGGAATATGCTACATCCTCCTGATGTGCTTGGTTAATACATTGTCTGAAAGACACCACATCCAACAATTCAGCATTCTCTCAATACTGCAGTAAAGTGTTGTCTTTAAAATGTTGCAGTAAAAAATCTTTGTGTTCATGTCCCTAGAATAGGATCTGAAGCAATATGCCTGATTCAGATAACCAGAATTGTTGCAAATCTAGGCTTCCTTCATGGCAAAAAATATTAAAGTCAAATGCCACAAAATATGAAATACTGCAAATCAGCACATAAATAATGGTGATGGAGTTTTGTCATGGGCAATGGGACTGTGCAATAGGCACTAAAATCTCTCAATTATTCACTGATTTCACTTGACTTCCAGTAATTCATATTCATATTTCATATGGCTATCTACTGAAGCACTCTATGTGGCTGTGAAGAATGTCTTCAATCCCATGTTCAAGCATGAACTAAATTACTGCATATAAACCAGATCTTTCTCCTATTAGGTTCATGTTTCCAATTGTAATTGGATTTGATTTGTTCTTTACGCATTGAAATCTTGCATATTTGAGCATTTATATATTTTTTTGACTCCTAGTGCCAGATCAGGCGCCTTTGATTGAGGATTTGGAACATATATTGGTGAGAGCATGGCAGGAATCTAATCTTACCGAAACCAAACATTACCAGCAATCTGTTTCTCAGTTGGCACCTTATATGTCATCACAGACGTTGGCTGTCACCCCAAATCAGCTCACCTGGTTGGCCAAACTAGCGGCCAGTTCCTGCAAGAATGTTGTCAAGATCATTGAGTGGACAAATTCATTGGCAGAAGGCCTCACAGAAACATTTAAGCTTCTCAGTGAGGGGAAACTACATGGAAAGACTTTTGTGGTAATCATTTGCACCACCAAAAATCAAAGCACTGAGTCATGTGTGGTGGTAACAGGTCAGTATTTGATATCTATGAAACTTGATCAGAATAATTTGCCAATTAAGTTTAAGGAGTGGTGTCAGCCTTTCCTTAATACGTCAACATATAGTCTGTTCTCAGTTCTCGTCTATCAATTCTACAACTCCATTTATCTCTCGGTGGTGTGCCTGCCTCGCTGCAACAGCTCCTTGTAAAAGTCAATAATCCTATGTGACCATCAACATCTTAAACCATCCTCACTAAATTTTTGCAGCATTTTACAGGGTTGAACAGATCAGCCTCCTCCACCATTTTCCCTCCTTTTCCTGGTTTGATTTTTCTCTGTCTTGCTTTAGCCAGTTTCCTGTTTTTTTATGGTTCTCTACTTTGTCTTAATTGTGTGCTGATATCTCAGATTATTTCTGTGTCCTTTCCATCAATAATGCATCTTTTGAGCATAGATGTATAAATTCCATGAAGAACAGTGATCAGAACAAGATGGCTGAATAATAAAGATCCAAAATCCCAAGGATACAATCTCTCTTTAGATAGTGGCTCAGGATTGTTTTAAGTTGAACAAAAGATGCAGTTGGGGTTCACATCCAAAAAGCAGAGCTTTTACTCGCAATTTACATCCTCATTACTTCATTTAAGTGTCCTTTTGGGTTACAAACAGAAATCTTTAGTTCAGACAGATATTTCTGCAGTCTGGAAAAAAAAAGTCAAAAAGTCCAGGCATTTCACACACAAATGTCAAATTAATATTTTCCCAGACTTATTATAATTAAAAATGCAATTCATCAAAAGCAGTTAAATGAATAAAATGAATAATTATTTCTAAATTTTAAAAAATTAATCGAACTTTCTCTTCACTTTTTTTCTATTTCACTTCTGCTCATTATTCTTTTCTCAATGTTAATTGTTATTATCGCAAAAGAATTTGCATGCATAACTAAAGTTTCTTGTCATTGGCTTCATTAATATCCATCATAGTGCAACACAGCAAGCAGAGACTGATAGGAATTGTGATTTCCATCCAGAAATCATTCATCCCATCACTTTAATGTCATTAACAAGAGAGGTAATATTTGATTTTACCATAAGTCAAGTCAAATTTATTGTCAATTAATTGTACAAGTAAAACCTGAAAAAACTGTTCTGCGGTCCTCGGTACAACCAGACAAAAAAAAACACACAGGCAGGTAAACAATACATCTGCGGGACAAGTATTCAGAAACACAAGTAAATAAATCAACATTGTTTCATGAATATGAGAGCCTCGGATGGTTGATATGAGCAGTTCTTATGGACATTTAGCATTTTCACTTCCTGTGGGAAGGAGCTGTCCCTCAGCATGACGGTGCTGGCTCTGATACTCCTGTTTCACTTCCCTAACGGGATCATTGAAGATTCTCTGTGTGGGGTGGAAAGGGTCCTCAATGATTTTACTTGCCCTCTTCACACAACAATCCCAGTAGATCACGTCGAAAAGTGGGGGGGGGGGGGGGGGTGCGGGAAGGGACTCCACTGATACTCTCTGCCTCTCTTATGGTCCTGTGGATTGACCTTCAATCCATTTCTCTACAGCAACCGTAAAACACTGAGATGCAGTGCTGCAACATGCATTCAAATCAGAATCAGAATTTATGGTCATGAACAAGTCTTTACATTCTATGTTTTGCACCAGCAAAACATTCATATTATAATTATCTTTCAACATTACAATAAATTTTAAAAAATAACAGTGCATGTAAAATAAGGCAGTGTCTTTGGTTCATTGATTATTCAGGAATCTGATGGCAGCGGGGAAGAAGCTGTCCTTGTACCTTTTCCTCGATGGTAGCAGAGTGTTGTAGGGGTCTTTGAGGATAGAGGCTGCTTTTTTTTAAGACACCATCTCATGTTGATGGAGTGAAGTCTGAAGTTTATACTTGTTCTGAGAGTTGGCGCCTCCGTATCAGACAATGATGCAACCAGCCAGAATGCTCACCACGATATACCTGTAGATGTTTACGAGTGTTTTCAGTGATATACTGAACCTCCTCAGATACCTCACAAAGTCTAGCTGCTGGTGAGCCTTCTTTGTGATTGCATCAACGTGGAGGCTCCAGGACAGAGCCTCAGAGATATTGACACCCAGGAATTTGAAGTTCTTGACCCCTTCCACTGCTGAGCCCTCGATGAGGACTGGGTCGTGTTCCCCTGACATCCTTCTGAAATCCATAACCTTCTCCTTGGTTTTGCTAATGTTGAATGCAAGGTTGTTGTTGTTATACCACCCAACAAGCTGATCTATCTCTCTCTCCCATATGTTTCCTCATTGTCATTTGTGATTCTGCTGACAACTGTGGTGTCATTGGCAAACTTGTAGATAGCATTAGAATTGTACTGGGCCACACAGTCATGGGTGTATAATGAGTAAAGCTAAGCATGTATCAGGGTGCACCTGTGTTGATAATCAGTGAGGAGGAGATGTTGTTTCCAATTTGTACTGACTGTGGCCTTCTGATGAGAAAATCAAGGATCCAGTTGCAGAGTAGATTACAGAGCCCTAGAGTTTGTAGCTTCTTGACCAGCACTGAGGAAATAAAGGTATTGAAGGCCGAGCTGTAGTCGATGAAGAGCAGCCATGTGTATGAATTGCTGTTTTTGAGGTGATCCAGAGCTGAATGGAGAGCCTGCGATATTGCATCTGCTGTGGAGCAATTGTGACAATAGGTGAATTGCAGAGGGTCCAGATCTTTGTGTTAATTCTGGCCATGACCAGCCTGTCAAAGCATTTCATTTCAGTAGAAATTAGTGCTACTGGGCAGTAGCTGCAAACTCTGTGGCACTGGAAGTACGAAATAAAAACAGAAACTCTGAGAATATTCAGCAAGTCAGGAAGTATCTGTAAAAGATTAAGCAGAATTAATGTTTCAAATTGATGATCTTTCAATTGAATGAAGAAAGGTTAAGTATCATTTACGTTTTGAGTTGTACTCAGGGGGAAGGGTTTGAGGGAGTTATGGGAAGGGGTGATATGGCAGAGAAAGGATCGGTGTTTGAAGACATGTTAATCTCAGATTATCCACGTGTAATATATTTTAAACAGTTCCTAACTACCAGTTTGCATGAATCTCTTATTTCTCCAGGAAAACGTCAGGCTGGATTTTTGGCTAGAACAATGCTCAGTCCAAAAGAACACCTGAAAGAAATTAACTGTGAACTTGTCGCTGGGACAGTTGGGGTACTGGAAGCTTTCTTCAGCAGCCTTTGTCCAGGTAAATGATTGCTATCACAGTTTATTCCCCAACCTTGTTATCTGGTTGCTGGGAAATTTGATTTGGGATATTCAGATTGAGACATTTTCTGGCAGAGATTGGAAAACATCTTCAAGGTTCATTGCAATGAGCTATTTTCCAGTAACACATCTCCATGAACTTACCTAACCTGATGCTGCACCTGATGGAGTTCCACACCACAAAGCAGGTTCTTTGTACAAACTTGTCCATAGGTATTTTATTGTCTACCAAAGCTTGCCCCAATTGCCTACATTTGGACCATATCTCTCTGAACCTTTCCTCTCCATGTCTTTTAAATGTTACATTTGTACTTGCCTCTACCACTTCTTCGGACAGCTCGTTCAGCATACCGATATCCCTCCGTATGGGGGGGAAAGTGTCCCTTTTTAAGTCTTTCCTCATCTTAGATCTATGGCCCTCCAGATTTTGACTCCCTGATGCTTGATCTCTGACTTTTCATGTTATCTCCACCCTTCATGATTTTCTGTACCTCCATAAAGTCACCCCAGCAAAGAAATCTCACCCTTTCAACCTCTTCTTTCAACTCAAACTCTCCAATCCCAGCGACATCCTCATAAATCTTTTATGAACCCTTACCGGTTTATAAATTGACAGCCAGAATTTCACACAATGTGCCAAATGCGACCTCACCAATGTATTGCAACTGGAACCGAAGAACACTACAACACAGAATTGGGCCCATTTGCCCATCGACTCCATACAAAATGATCATTTCACCATGCCCCATTGACCTTCACCTGGGCCAACGCCCTCCAAACCTCTCCCATCTATATACCTATTCAAATTTTCTTAAACATGGAAATCAAACTCACATCCACCACTCCCTGCAAGAAGAAATTCCACCCAATGTTCCCCTTGAACATTTCACTTTTCACCATTAACCCATGTCCTCTAGAAATTCCACCCAACCTTAGTGGGAAAAGTTGGCTTGCATTAAGTCTATCTGTTCCCTTCATAATTTTATATCCTTCCAACAATTCTCCCCTCATTCTTTCACTCTAGGGAATAAAGACCTAACTTATTCAGCCTTTTCCAATAACTCAGCTTGTCAATTCCTGGCAACATCCTTGTAAATGTTTTCTCCAATTTTTGAATCTTAATGATAATTTTCCTGTTGTTAAATGACCAAAGTTGGAAACACTACTTCAAATTTGGCCTCACAGTTGTCTTGCACAACTCCACCATAATATCCTAATGCCTATAAACAGTACTTGGATTTAGGAAGGCCAACATTCCAAAAGCTCTCTTTATGACCTAATCTACCTGTGACACCACTTTCAGTAAATCATGTATCTGTATTTCCAGATCCCTCTGTTCATCTGCATTCCTCAATGTCCTACCGTTTATAGTGTATATCCAACCTTGGTTAGTCCTCCAAAAGAGCAGCTCCTCACAATTTTCTGCATTAAATTCCATCTGCCAGTCTGCATCCCAATTTCACAGCTGGCCCAGATTCAGTTGCAAGATTTGAAACTCTTTCTCGTTGTCCATTGCACCTACAATCTTTGTGTTATCTGCAAGCTTGCTGATCCCAGTCCGAGGGGCAATTATCGATAGCTCCTTTCACACTGGCACTTTGTCCTAGTGATTAACGGCCAATGTAACCGGTTAAGGGCCCAATGTGAAAGCTCCTTAATCTGCATGCAGGCATCAAATCACGCTGGGGATGAACTGCCTAGGTAGGTTGTATCATCCCCAGGGTTATTTGACACCTGCGTGCTGATAAGCTCAGTGTGAAAGGGACATGGACTATCCAGGGACAAAATAGTGAAGTGTTGAAGACATTTTTGCATGAGAGCAGGAACGTAAAGGAAACAAAAGATTAAAAAGGTATAAACTTTGCCAACTTATATAAATCTTTATAAATTTCTAAAGGACTGTGGGAAAGTCAAGGAGGGAGAGAAAGAGAGAGAGAGAGAGAGAGAGCGCACGATGGCAGACCTGCCCTCCCAAAATTCTGTGTGGCAGAGAAACCTCTCCATGAGTGCTCTGTGCATACAGCCCTTTCTCTGCCGCATGGAATTCTGGGAGGGCAGGTCCGCCATTGTTCTTTCCCACAGTTTTTACAAATTGAGTGTTTTTGCCGCTACCACTTTTCCACAGTCCTCTATACATTTATAAAGGTCGGCACAACAACAGGGGCTGGAGGGTTCATACTGTGCTCACAAAACACTTAATTATGTCATAATTAGGCATGATTAAGTTTGTTAAAATACAAGATCATAGTACATTGATCAGGATTTAGGGCAGATCCACTACTGAACGATGCATCACTCAGACCTCACCAGTGGAGGATAGACTCCCCTATTCCCTATGCCTTGTGATGAGTGTGAAAGGATGCGGAGAACTGGTTAACAGTGGCCCAGTGTGAACAGAAAAATTGGCTTCCTTAACCTGTTCACTGAACGGCCAGCATAGTGGTTAGCCAATGTGAAAAGGGCTTTTGACCACTCTCTGGCTTCTCCTCCAAAGCCAATGTCTAATCCAATTTATCTGAATACCGAGCAACTGAACATTTTCGACCAACCTCCTATGCTGGACCATGTCAAACATCCACTTCCTTTCCTTCATCACCTTTTCTTGTTAGCTGCTTGAAAAGCTCCAGAAGGTTGGTTAGACAAGCCTGATCATGCACAAGGCCAGATTGACTATCCATACCTGTCTTTCCAAATACTTATATTGCTTGTCTCTTAGAATGCATCCAATAACTTACCACTGCTGATGTCAGGCTCTTTGGTCATAATTTCCCAGGTTATTCTTAGAGCTTTTTGTAAACAATGGAAAAACGTTAGCTGTCCTCCAATCCTCCAGCATCTCATCCGTGGCTTAGAACACTTTAAATATCTCTGCTGGGGCCTTTGCAATTTCTCCATGAATCTCCCTCAAGATCCAAGGGAATATCTTGCCAGACCCTGGGGATTTCCCCCCCCCCCCCCTTATTTGCTTTTAGACAGCAAACACGTTATCCTCTACATTCTCTCCAATGTCCTTTACTGTTTTGCCTTACTTCTGTCAACTCAGTGTCCATCTCCAAAATAAATGCAGATGCTAAAATTCCATTTAAATTCTCTCCCATCTGTTTTGGCACAGATGACCATTCTGGTCTTCAAAGAAATCAATTTTATCCCTTGCAATCCTTCTGCTCTTAATATATCTGTAAAAGCCTTGGATTTTCTTTCCTTCACTTTGTCTGCCAATGCTTACTTGCATTTCTTATGTTTGTTAAGTGCCTCATTTGTTCCTTGCTGCCCATTCCTTTTATGCATTTCCTTATTCTTCTTAACCACGGCCTCAATATCTTTAGAAAAGCAAGTTTCCTTACACCTATTAGTCTTGCTTTTAATTTTGACAGGTACATACAAATTCTGTACTTTCAACATTTCATCTGTGAAGGCCTCCCACTTCAACATAACATCTGGATCCAGGAGATCCAGTATTGCACTCTCTAGTTTGGACCTCTATATATTGATTAAGGAAACTTTCCTGAACACATTCAACAAATTCTAACCCATACAGCCCTTTTATAATATTGAAGTCTCAGTCAATATGTGGAAAGTTAAAATCACAACTGTATCTTTCTTTCATCTGTCTACTCTCTTGTCACAAATTTGTTCCTCAAATTCCTGCAGACTTTTAAGCAGTCTATAATATCCTATTAACATAGTTATCCCTTTCTCATTCCTCAGTTCCACACATATAGCCTCAGTTGATGAGCTCTCTATTCTGTCCTCTGAGCACTGTTGTGACATTTTCCCTGACTAACAGTGCCACACCTCCCCTTGTATCCCTCCCTCTCTGCCATGTCCAATGCAAGGAATATTCAGCTGCCAGTCCTGACCCTCTCACAATCAAGGCTCATTGATTACTACATGATAACTTCATGTACTGATATATGCTCAAAGCTCATCCATTTTCTACAACATTTATTGCATTGAAATAGACGCAATTCAGAACATTATTCCCACCATGCACAACCTTACTGCTTCTGTCATTGTTTGCTGTCTTAACAACAACTTTTCCATAACCATTCTACTACCTGATCTCTGGCTTCCACCCCTCATCAATTAGAGTTTAAATCCCCCCCCCCAGAGCGATCTGGGAAAACTTGCCAAAATGATACTGGTTCCCCTCTAGTTCAGAAGCAAATTGCCCCACTGATACAGGTTCCTCTTTCCCTAGAAGGGGGGTCAATGATCCAGAAATGTGTAGCTCTCCCACCTACACCACCTTGTTAGCTGTATTATCCTCCTATTTTTAGTCTAACTAGCATGTGACATGGGTAGTGGACCTGAAATCACTGACCTGCAGGTCCTTTTCTTTAACTTAGCACCTATCTTCTCTGAATTTGCTGCACATGAATTATTACCCTTCCCACCCACATATGTCCTTATATGGACCACAACATTTGTTTGCTCACCTTCCCATTTAAGAATGCTATTGACTTGATCCAAGATGTCCCTGACCTTGGCACCTAGAAGGCAGAGTACCATCCAGGAGACTTGATCTTGTCCAAAGAACATCCTCTCTGTTTCCCTAACCATTGAATCCCCTATCCCGATTGTTCACCTCTTCTCATCCTTTCTCTTCAGAGCTAAAAGGTCAACTCTGTGTCAATGACATGACCAATGTGGATTTCCACGGTAGGATGCCCTCTTCAACATTATCCAAAACAGTATACTGTATGTGTAATTGAGGGGAATGACCAGAGGGTTACCCTGCACAGACTATCTATTGCCTTTCCCCTCTCCTGGCTCCTCCCTCCCAGTTGTGACTGCCTCCCAAATGGTCTAGAGTTCATCCAGCTCCAATTCCCTGTCACACTCTGTAAGGAGCTGGAGCTACGTGCACTTCTCGCAGGTGAAGTCTTCAGGGACACTTGCGGTGTCCCAGATATCCCACATCCTACAAGATGAGCATACCATTGTACTAAATTCCATTTCCACTGCTCTCTCTCTCTGTTGAATAGGGAAAAGCCTTACTTTAGCCTCCCAAACCAAAGCCTGGACAATTCCTCTCAGCACAGATACACCCAAACATCCTACCTGTTCAAACCTGTGACTTTTTTCTCAGCAGCTGTTGTCAAATCTTCACCTCTTCCTTTTCCTTTCCTTGCCAAATCTTCTTGAGCCAAAACATCCAAGTTACACTCTCCTGCTAGATCACTCTCCTAGTGGTCATTCAACTTGAGCTTCCCTTCCTCTATTGGGTTCAATTAATTCACCAGTTTCACACAATACACCAACCTTTACTAGTGCTTTTAAGGGCTTCCCCTTTCCCTGCAAACTGCAAGAAATTTCCACTTTTGTGCTTAATGCCCTTACCACTTTGTGAACCATATATACATGCACCCCGAGTTCCCTCTGTTCCACAACATGCCCCTGGGCCTGCCTTTTATTATATAAATCCTGCCCTGGTTTGACTTGCATAATAAAACCTTTTTATAAAAAAAATTGGATGGGGATTGTTGGTTAATTGGGTTATTTGGGTGGAAAAGGCTCATGGGCCTAAATAAAATGCTGTGTGTCTAAACAAAATACATTACCTCACATTTCAGTTAAATTAATCTGCCATTCCAAGGCCCACTTCCCCATTTAATATAGCACCCATTGAAAACTTAAATGACTCTCCCCACTGTCCAGTAAACCACTAATTTTGGTATCATCCACAAACATATATGATGTACCATGTGAATATATCAATTTATCAATAACTTGGATGTCCAGCAATAGTGAACCAAACACAGATCCTAGTGGCAGACCACGAGTCACAGGTCTCCAATCAGGCGCCAATTTAAAACTGTGGAGCACTGGGGCAAATAAAGGAAAAAAAGTGTCTTGTCCTAAACATATGGAGGGCACTGTAATTGCTAATTTGCCACAATACCTTTGCTACATGACCATCTTTATAACAAATACAGATGGGAGGTGTTCATTAAGATCTGATCCATCATCTCGTGGGGATCTATTATCTCCTTCATTATCCTTTTGCTCTTAATATACCCATGGAATCTCTTGGGATCCTGTATGTGTTGGACGACCTGTTTCATTGTGCCTGTATTGAATACTGTGACATTCAGAGCACGTCGAAACAAGCCTTTTTGTTTTGCACCAGATTCTAAAGAATCTTGCACTGGTGAGCTCACGGAGCCAAAACTGAACAAAACTAGATTGTAAAGTAGAAGAATCATAGGACAAGATCAAGACTGTAACAGATCACAAGCCAACCTTGTAAGTTAAGAACAATGTCGCCTCCCTTCTGGACAGAATAAACATCTGTGTTTGATGAGAAGAACAGGATGATGCCAAAGAAAGCACCGTGTCCCCTGTTGAATGTGCCCCCTGCATAGCTGTGGCTGAGATGAGGAGAACTTTATCTAAGGTGAACCCACACAAGGCAGTGGGACCAGACAACCCTATCTGGTATGGTATTGAAGGACTGCACAGACCAATTGACAGAGGTCTTCAAGGACATCTTCAACACCTCACTGTAGCAGCCCATCATTCCTGCAGGGTTCAAGACAGCCACCATCATTCTAATATCCTATTTAGCATGGTGTGGGTGTCATATTGTAATGTGATGATCGATTCAGCCATTATTATCATGGTAAATTGGTCAGGAGTCATCTTTAGTTAGTTCTCCAACTTGGTATGGCAGCATTATCCTTCAAGACTACTGCCTTGATCAGTGGTGATGGGACATTGAAGTTTCCCCAGCTAAATTACTTACTGTGGTCTTCTTCCAACTGTTGTGCAGCGTGGAGCATACCAATTTGTTAGCTGAGAGAAGACTGTTTGGGCTCATGCCGTAAGTTTTCATGGGATCCCAGCATATGCTTTAACTGGTCAACAGCCAAAAGGAAAACTTCTACATTTCAAAAAAATTATCATGTAACACTTAGCAAAATTTCAACCTTGGCAACAAATATCATTCTAATTTAACAAGTATACAGTATGTGGAGAGTGAGACTGCGAAAGAAATTTACCCTTTGGACTTTTTTTGATAAATATCAAAATCTTTGATTTGAGGAGAAAGGGAGTATTCAAAGCAAACTAAAAGGACACTTGAAAGACTCCTTCATGTCTGTGATTAGGCAAATGGACCTGCTTGAGAGTGCTTTTTAAAATTTGTTTTTCCATGATCAAATTTGACAAAACTACTTGCATACTATGATGGAAAAGGTGATTCCAAAGTATATTTCAATGCAAGAGAAATGAAAATAAACAATGTGGATATTAGTTTATTCTACTAATTAAACTTCAAACTGCATTTATTTACCAGATGTTTTTGGTTACTGTTCATATTTGTTCCAGATGGAGACCCTGACACACTTTTAGAAAAGTGCAATCTGAGAGGGAATGGTGAAGACTCAAATTTCACTTCTCCATTGAAGAAATTTGATGATGTTTTAGCTCAAAGGCCAACTATTTGTTCAGGTGAGCATTGTGAATTCCTATCAGTTAGAATGTGAAATCATGTTTCAGTCGATTGATTTCCAGCATGATCACGAGCTTCCCTGTGAAGAAAGATGAAACAACCTGGCCCTGGAATTTAGAATGATAGGCAAGTCCATGGAAAAATACAATGCTGAAAAGACTCATCGGGTTGGATATTGCAAGGATGCTTTCCCTTCTGAATAAGGGCATATGTTCTCATGATCAGGAGTCAGCCACAAGAAGGATATCAAGATTAATGTATTAAGGGCTGTGAAAGTTTGGAATTCTTTAACCCCAGAGAGTTATGCAAACTGAGGCACAATTTTATCCAAGGCTGAGATAAATATGCTTTTAAATACTTGGGAAATTGAGGGTTATGAGAAAAATGGACCAGTTGTGAAAGGTTATGTGATCCACTCTAATTTCTTAAATTCTTTCTTTTCAAAACATTTAGGTTCAGATTCAAAAAAAGATTAATGCTAACATTTATTTTCTGGAACAGCACATCAAACAATTGAAATTATGTATAGGTAAACTGTGAGCTTGCATGTTTTCTAAATTGGAAAATAGAGGCCATCACTTATGATTATATATTTTTTCAATTTAAGCGATGGAGTATTACAGATTATAAATTTCTCATTCTTACCAACTAGTCATGTCTTTTACCAGCCAGTGGCATTTGTGAAAATTTCTCCCTGGAGAAATTTATTTTTGACTGAATAGTGCAGTGCAAGGAACAAAATATGAATTCCCAACACAGGAAGCAAAAGAGATCAACTTAGAGCAGTGTGATGCAAATATGGCCTGAGGGAGAGAGAGAGAGAGAGAGAGAGAGAGAGAGAGAGAGAGTAATGAAGATGCAAAGTGGTTAAGGGGTGGGCTTGATATTTCATCAAGGATAAACTGGAATCCAAGTAAAACACCTGGGGAATCAAATTTTCAATAATTAAAGCAAAAATATGGAATAAATGTCTACTATTAGTAATGGCAACAGTGAAAGTATCAGGTTGTCACTGAGACACTCCAAGGCGAGTGATTTCTGTTCAAACAAGAAAATCTCTAGATGCTGGTGTCTAGTTCAATACACAAAAGCACTGAGGAAATTCAGCAAGTCACACAGCATCCATAGGAAATAAAAGGCAGTTTAATTCCCAATGCAGGGCTCAGGTCAGAATCATTAGTTACCCTTTACATCCTATGGGGGCTGCATGACCTGCTGAGTGTCTCCAGCATTTCTGTGCATTGCAAGTGAGTGGTTTCCATCCACTTCTTCTATTTCATAGCTATTTAGTGGTCAACAATGACTCTTCACCCAATGAATGAATACGTAAAAAGAAAAGTGACGCAAAGAGAAAGAAGGAGATGGAAAGACTTGAATTAGGGCATGTGGGAGAAGTGGAGTGGCAGTCAGAGAAGAATGGAAGTAAATGATTTTAGTTGGTGAATTTTGACAATGAATATTCATGATATAGTTGGAATCACGCATAATTTTTAAAAATTGAGGGAATCTCTCAATGTTTTGTTCTGACTCACCTGCTACGATGATACAAGGGATAAAATGTATTCTGTATAATTATTAGCTTTGGTTTTCGGTTTAGTATGTCATGTTCAATAACCAAATAAATTGAAATTTAAAAAGCAGTGATGAATTTTTTCCTTTTAATTTTTTATTTCCCCACTCGCCATAGCTTCAAACAAAGAAACATGTCAGATTCATCCCATTCAACTTGCTATGGCTCGAAAGCTATTATCTCACCTATGTGCTATTGCTGATTCTGGGACACAAAATCTAGATCTGGGTTCCTTCGAGAAAGTCGACTTCCTAATTTTGGTGCCTCCATCAGAAGTAGCTTACCAGCAGACGGTGCTACGTGTCAGGCAGTCAGGTAACATTACAATTTGAAGCACCTATTAAATTCATCTTTCAAGTTTAAGTTTACAGATGTAATATATAACTTTATATTTTACTGTCAAGGCCAGCATTTATTGCTCATTCATATTTGCTTCATAAAAGCAGGTGGTGAGTCATTTCTTTAATCACTTCAAGTGAAGGTGCTCCTGTACTATTGTTGGATAGGGAATTCCACTATCTAACCTAGCAACATAACTGTTACGTTCATACATTCCCAAGTCAGGATGGTGTTCCATCTATCGATGATGGTCCTCCCACATTTGCTGCCCCTGACCCTTTCTTGTCAAAGAGCTTGTGAGTTTGGGAAGAACCGAAGTGAGTAGCTGCTGTGCATTTTGTAGATGACGCATAATATAGCTACCGAGCTCTGGCAGGGAAGAAAATGAATATTTAGGGTAGTGGATGAGTTTCAGTTATTTGAGCTGGTTTGTGAGCGGAAAATCTTGAAGCAATCAGGATGCAATTCATTTGCTGCAGGCTTCTTGGGCTAACCACTGTATTTTTGGGCCAATTAAGTTTTTGGTTCATGTTTAACTTGAATGTCAAAGGCCACTTCTTTGTTGGAGATGAGCATTGCCTGTGATTTGTGATATGACTGTTTTATTGGCGCTTCCCTCCTGAACAATGCAGAATTTAGGCATGGAATGCTTTGTAATCAGATCCACAGAGACAAACTAAGCACTGCTTTTGGAACCCCTTCCTCATGTAGTCACATGATTGTTTGATCCTCAGTAAATTGCACAGAGGAGAAGTGCACCCTAAACAACAGAGTGGGTAAGGGCCACAATGTAAGATCCCTCCTTGCACTTCTCCTTCTTGTCATCCTCCACGTCAAGACATACAAAATAGCTCTTACTAGGCCTTTTCACTATGTAGGCGAGCGGTGACTCTACTTGGACCCAGGTGAAATTTCCGGGAAGGCAGGACCTCCCTGGCCTTTCACACCTCAGTCCAAAATCCCTGGAATTTGCCCTCCCCAGCAATTTAGGGGGGTTCCGCCCCCAGGGATGAAGCGTTAAGCACTTACAGGATGAAGAGGCTACTTTAACCAGAGTTCTCAGGATCACAGAATTGAACCTTTATGTCGCTCCCCATTGTTTATTCAAACTGACCTTCACTGATATGTGACCTGGATAAGGGGTGTTTATTTCATCATCACGTTAGCACATGTGTCTTTGCCCAATTCCCCAATCAGCATTAAATGATTTGGTGATATGGTCCAAACATTTAATGAAACATTCCCAGCTGTCTGTTGCCCCCCAGCCATCCATCGTGTCTCCACCCCCCCCCCCTCCCCCACCCCGCTTCAGCACTTTGCAATGGAGGTGCAATGTGGGATCAGTGGCCGACTTCTGGGAAATACAGAGCGGTTCCAGCTGTATGGGGGAAAATGGGTAATGAGGATGGCCATTGATCGCACATTGAGCCACTGCCGTGAGATGCTGGAGTGGCCCCAAAACAGCCTGCAGTTGTCAGGATTTCTGTGGTATGATTCTTTATTTTAATCTCCTATCTGACGCAGCATGCACGCGCTGACATCACGACACTTCCCCTGCTGGGCCATTTGCCGATTCACACCACTGTGAGAGGGTGGTCCAGGAAAATTACCCGGGTCCACGGCCCTATCTCTTAGAACCACGGACCCAGGCTGGCATTTTCACACCACCGATTCATGGGAGGGTTCCCCATTTTACATGGCAGTGTGAAAAGGCCTAATGTTAAATCACTTTAACCCTGATAATATTTAGTGAAGTACATTTGACGTGGATTGTTGTTATTTGCAGAAGGGCATCTCCAACATTAAAAAAAAATGTGATTTTTATAAAGATCTTTCCTCTCAAACAAGAGACGCATTTGATAATTACTTGATGTTCATGACATGTTAACAGATGCCAATCTTTCACAATCATTTTCAGAGGAATATTTTTAATTTGAAAAACAAAATATTGCTTTTAGTTTCACTGAAATGTGACCTGCTGGTTTACCTGTGTTTTCCAGGGATCTTGGAAGAACTTGGATTGGAGGCAGTATTTGTTGCAAATAAGTGTGCAGAACATGTAATGAAACTTGCTGTAGAAGATCAGAGCAAGTTTGAAGCTTTTCAGCAAAATGTATTAAACAGTCCTTACACGTTATTCATACTGATCCATGACCATGCACATTGGGATTTGACAAGGTGAATGTATGAAATGTTTTTCACTTTTGGAAGTTTTATGAACAAAATGTTGACTTTTGCTTTTTCATTAAATGTATCTCTACTGTGTCCTTAATTTGAAATGTTCTCCATTTGCTTGCATAATTTGTTTCAAATGAAAATTTGGTTTGCAGAATTTATATCAAAATGGAATCATTCACTTTTTACGTCCCATTCATTTTGATGCATAAGTGAGATTGCCCTTGGATATGTCACACGCTGTGATTGCTTTTTTGGTGTCTGAGGTTAAAGTGTACTTAATCCTAACTGTTGCCAACCAGTGGTGACCATGGGGCTCCTGCTACTTTCACTTGAGATAAAGTCCTGTAATACTGCTTTCATACGTTGGATCAGTTTTGAAACTTTCACTGATGGTGTCAGAGCTGCTCATCTTTGCTCTTGATTTTAAATTTCTTTGACATAGGCAGTTGAGTTGCATGATATCTGTCATGTTAATGGTGCTTTCTACATCTGAGTATATAATTGTGACATATAAAAAACCTCTTTAATCCTTCAGGGATGAAAATGTTCCTTGAAATATAGAGATGATTGTAATCTCAGTCTTGTGATCAATTACTATTGTAAATAAAGCTGCCATTCAGATATCCCAGTCACATCCTCTGTTCAGGATTGTGCTGAATGATGGCATCAGCAGTGGGAATTCCAAGTGTACAGAAAGTTACAGAACAAAATTTTCTTTTGTTACAATCGTAAAATATGCCCTGAACACCTGAATAGGATCTGTGGGATGTCTAACTTTTTTATTTGATTCAGATGTTATTTGTCATTGCTTTTTTCATTCTCAGATTATTGTTTTGACTGACCCAATTAAATGTATGTACCTTCCCATTCCCTATAGTCCTCGCTGTTGACTCTGATGACGTCTTTCCTTTTAAAATATCAAATTGTGCTTCAGGGTTCAGTGTAAAGTCCTAAACAGTGTTTTCCTAAGTAAAAATAATTAGTGCATTGCCACTACTGATGTGCATTATCACAGTCACTGAAGCAAGTCTAACACTTATTCCATACGTAACTGAAGGCTTGTCTTGCTGTGTCTCTTGGATATATCTCAAAGTACGTCATCTCAATGCTTTTGGAAATTTGATGATTAACCTTCAAGGGATATTAGCCAATATTTCTCAGGAGAAAAAGGAAGAGATTTTTGCAGCATCTTTTCTCAGAATGTGCCACAACTTTTAGTTAAACAGAGATTATAATGGATGGAATCGTGTTGACTTATTTTGGCATTGTCTCGTATGTATCAATTCTTTTTGTTGGAGAGAGAGGAATGTTGTCCAAACCACTGGTGCATTCCTCCTTTGCAAAATGCCTTTGGACCCTTTAGATTGTTGGGAGGAGGCAGGGCCTCATTTAATTTTGGAATATTAGCCCTATTCAACTACTGCCAGGAATTTGTAGTTTCAGCTTTTTGTGACACCACCAGGAGACATTCAAAAATATTATACAAGCTTCATTCTGGCATTTGCAGATGAGAATGACATCCACAAAATTACCTGACAATGCGAAGAGTATGGAAAAACTTGCATTATTACTAAGTTTTGACAATTTTCTTTTTTCAGCAGGGATACCAACATGAACTTAAGGTAAATTTCATCCCCTCTTCTGTCGTAATACAACAGCACTTACTCTTACGACCCAACAAGAGGCAGAATTACGAAAATGTGAATGTTGGAAATTATGGAATGAAGTCCCAGCATGTATAATTATGTGCTTTCCCTGAATTATGCTCTTTGATATTTATCAAGACACATTTATTGAAACAATAAGCCTAATTGACAGGTTTTAGAAAGTAATTCTATTCTCACGTTACATGGATTTTAATGTTTTGCATTCTCTGAAATATCCAGCTACAATTACAAAAGCCTTTCAACATTGGGTTGCAAACTGTTGCATTTTGCACTTCACCTTGGCTATGCAACTTATAAAGGCCACCTCTTTGATGCTCTAATGTTGTTGCTGGTGTGTGGAGGTACAGCATTCTACTGAGTTTTAAATTACTAAAGTATGTCTCTGGATGAGCACCTTGGACTGATTCTGTGAAGCCACTTGTAAGTGGCTTCAATGTTAAATTGAAAGTATCCATATTACACAAGAACAGAGATAAGATTTAAATACTTTGCAGACAGGATAAATTGAGGAGAAAACTTAACAATAAAACTGATGTCTATATCCATTCTTCATAAAATGAACTGGAGAGTTACTTATATGTTTGTTATTTCTGCTTAATTGAGGTGAAAGTAATGTGCCCAAGATAGTGAAGTATTTCTCCATGTTTTCTTACTGGTGTCAGTGTTAGTGTTTTTTTGACAGAAATTCTGCGATATTTCCCCAAGGAAGACCTGGCATTAAGCCAACTTTGGTCATTTACACTGAACTGAACAAAACTGGCATAATGCTAGGTCAGTGTGCTTTTTTACACAGCAAGGCATAGCATAAAAAAGCCACCAAGTGACTGTGTAAAAAGCATAGTTGATAACTTTGATCCATTATGACATAACCTGAGCAGAGTACCATGAACCTAAAAGTACAGTATACTTCAGTCTTCGCGTTAAACAAAAATCTCAGTTGTATTTTTTCAACACTAGCCACCTAGATGAGTCCTGGAAAATTGGAAAAGTGTGAAATGGCTGCTTTTATTAATGTTCTTCCACCATCTAACCTGTGATGCCACACTCATCGTTGAAACTTTACACCTATTTGCTGAAGTTTCTTGGTTCCCAATAAGATTACCAATTTTTTGTTCTTCAATTTTGTTTCGTACATAAATTTTTATGCCTTAAAATAAGTATAATTAATTTTCTGCAAAAATAAACAAAATTGGAACAGTGAAAAATAATTTTCACCTCTTTTCTCTGGAAATAGTGATAGAAATTGGCTAAAAAATCAGAGATCTGGAAATCCACATGGGATTTAAATTTTAAAAATTTAGACATAGAGCACAGCAACAAACCATTTTGACCTTCAAGCCTATGCTACCCAAATGCACCAAATTAACCTACAACTTCAGGTACATTTTGAATGATGGAAGGAAACTGGAGCCCCCGGGGAAAACCAATGCAGACATGGGGAGAATGTACCAACAGCGTGGGATTAGAACGCCAAACCCGATTGCTGGCACTGCAATGGTGTTGTACGAACTCTATGCCCAAACATGCTGCCTGGATTTGCTATAATACCACTGGATGTCTCAGGTTAGAGATATAATTTATTCTGAGGTACATAGGCAGAAGCCACTTGGATAAGATCTAACATGAACTATAAGTGGGATTATTATTCGGTGCTTGTGATGATGGCCATCTTCTGCTTTTTGTCTCTTCCTGGCAGGAATTAGGCAAGATCATTATTTGGAGTGATGGAGTGATCCAAGGAAGAAATAAATATTTAGGGAAAATGAGAAGAGAGGAAGGAAAGGCTCAGGGAGTACTAATGTTGGTTTCTGGGGCTAGAGAAAGACATGTGTACATCTTGGCCCACAATAATTGTTCATGCTTCCAGCCATCACTGTCTTTGAAGGATTAATTAAAGACATAGGAGGTTACCTTGTACTTGTGCTGTGATCTTCCTTGCTTTGGATCCATTATCTTTTAATTTGCTGCCGCTTGTTGGTTAAAGTCTATGTCAACAACAACTTGATTTTTATTTTAATATTTTATCTGAAAGGCTGTATCTGTGTTGCTTTTTAAATCATTCAGCAAAGTATCAAGTTCAAGTCTTGAATTGACAAGAAGAATGCGATGAACTGATCTGGTTATATGGTGATTTGTTTGCTCTTGAATATTGGTGGTGAGAATGAGTAAAATTAAATGATTGCTTGGGTGCAGAGAAACAACAATGTAATTTTACAAGTGGTATGAATCAATCACCCAGTTGCTGATTGAATTAGTCCCGACTTGTTGTGAATTTTTATTTTTGATGTTTGTGAAGCATGTTCATGCAACACCAGTACCCAAATCTGCATAAATTGTGCAACACTTTTCTGGAACATTATATTATGTTTCAATGAATGAAAAAATAATTTTTCATTTATCTGCACAGTCAACAATTTGCCTGTGGCAAATGAATACTTTATCTTTTTAAAATAATTCATGGTGGTTGCTCTTTAATCTGCCACATTTTACTCTCTAAACAAACAACCAGCATTTTTTTTTGGAAATTGTTTGCCTTATATTTTACTTACACTCGCTGGACCCTTGTATGTCACTTTGTTGCATCAGGATTTATATATACTGAATGATGTCATTAGTTCACACTCTTATGCTTTTGTCTTGATTCTAGTGGAGGAACAGTTCCACAAAATGAACCATTCCTGGGCCTAGCAGACCGAATCGTAAACTGCAAGGAAATGAAAGATGCACTGAACGTCTTAACACTCCAAGTCACATCTTTCCCCTTTGCTTTCCAAACACAGCAGACCTGCATCAGCCCCTATAATGAGATCCATTGGCCTTCATCCTGGAACAATGTAAATGTTACTGGTGCTTACCATTCCTAATGTATAATACTTGTCAGTGTTGCTATAGTGCAGATTAAGAAGTCAGAATCCATTTTACTGAATTATAAAGTTCAAAGTTCAGAATTATTGTCAGAGTACATACATGACATCACATGCAACCCTGAGATTCTTTTTCCTATGGGTCAGGCAAAATTTCTATTTATTTAATTTAGACATACAGCATGGCTGCAGGCCCTTCTGGCCCATGAGCCTGTGCTGGCCAAATACTTTAATTAACCTATGATCCTGGTAGGTTTTGAAGGCTGGGAGGAAACCGGAACACAGAGGAAACCCACACAGACATGGGGAGGATATAGAAACTCCACAGACAGTGCTGGATTTGAACCCAGGTCAATGGTGCTGTAATAGCATTGCGCTAATGGCTACACGAACTGTGCCGCCCTGAGGCAGAAGCTTGTGGATGATGGATAGAAACCAACAAAAGTTGGGCTCGAGTGCTGGAGACATGTGGCTACATTTCCCCATTTTTTTCTTATTTCCTCCTATCATTCACCCACCTCTGTCTAAAAATTCATCACTTTGTCTGATTTTTGAATGTCTTCTTGTATCATCGCAAATTAATAAGTATTAAAAAATTTAAATTTTAAATTTAAAAAATCCTGTTGTGCCTCAGGGATCAGTGTTGGGAGCATTATTGTTTGTTGTATATATTAGTGATCTGGATGATAATATGGTAAATTGGATCAGTAAGTTTGCTGATGACACTAGTAGAGGTGTTGAGGACATTGAGGAAGGGTTTCAAAGCTTGCAGAGGGATCTGGACAAACTGGAAAAATGGGCCAGAAAATGGCAGATGGAATTTAATGCAGACAAGTGTGAGGTGTTGCATTTTGAAAGGACAAATCAAGGTAGGACATGCTCAGTAAATGGTAGGGCACTGAGGAGTGTGGAGGAACAAAGGGTTCTGGGAATACAGTTACATAATTCCCTAAAATTGGTGTCACAGGTAGATAGAGTTGTAAAGAAACCTTTTGGCATCTTGGCCTTCATAAATCAAAGTATTGTGTACAGGTGTTGGGTTGTTATGGCAGGGTTGCATAAGACATTGGTGAGGCCAAATTTGGAGTATTACGTGCAGTTCTGGTCACCAAACTGCTGAAAGGACATCAATAAGATTGAAAGAGTGCAGAGAAGATTTACTAGGATGTTGCTGGGTCTTCAGGAGTTGAGTTGCAGGGAAAGATTAAACAGGTTAGGACTTTATTCCTTGGAAAGTTGAAGAATGAGTGGAAATTTGATACTTTTCAAAATTATGAGGGGTATTGACAGAGTAAATGTGAGTAGGCTCTTTCCACTTAGAATATGAGAAGACATGGCTTTAGGGTGAAAGGGGAAAGGTTTTTGGGAAAGAGGGAACTTTTGCCATCTGACGTGGTAAATGCGGGCTCACTCTTAAGTTTTAAGAATAAATTGGATAGATACATGTATGGGAGAGATTTGGAGGGTTATGGACTAGGTGCACTTCGATCAGACTGTCAGTTATATTTCAGTATGGACTAAAAGAGCCAAATGACCTGTTTTCTGTGCTGTAGTGTCCTATGCTGTAGTGATGTCATGTCACTCGTCTGAGTGCTACTGGTACCAGATAACCCCACTGCTACCTGTCACATGGCCGGGAGGTCGGCGACTAAACCAGCTTCCCCACCAGGGTTGCTTGGTGTGGAGGGTGGCTAGACACCCTGCAGGATGAAATACAAGACCTGTTAAAGGGAGAACAAACCCTCTCATAGGGTCAGTGGCCATCTAGCAAACACAGGCCGTAAGTGCAGAAAGGTCATCACTTGCACTGAAGCTTGGTCTGGGCATTCACTGAAACTGAACTTCCCCCTCACCATGCTGCTGAATCCTGGAGGGGATGTCGAGAGGCTGGGTCTGGACCTGTGCAACCCCTACTCATCTAAATCCATTCATGCACACACTGTTCCTTTCTGAGGAGTGGGGTATCCTCATATCAAACTCCACAAGCTTCTGAAAGGAACCATCATCATCCTATGGGATGGATAGCCAAAAGATGAGAAGTGTTCAGTGGTCTATCCAGGTAGACTGTATTATTCTATCATAATTTATTTGTTCTTTATAATCTAATTGATATGTTGAAATTCCAAGGCTTGTTCCTTTTTCTGTGAAATGGATTATAATTAACTGATGCTGTATATCTGTTCTGTCCTTTGTACATTGTAGGGAGTGGACTTGTATCAGGAAAACACCAAATACTTTGGGCTTTCAGACTTCATTGATTCCACATATTCTGGTCACAGGCTTCCATTGTTGAGATATGATCATTCATTTGAGGCAGTGGTTACTGCATTAGAAGAAAGGTGGGTAATTAATACACGAGCCCTGCATGGTTATCTCAGACATTTGGTTCAACAAGGGAAAAGATGTAAAAAGTGCACAGTAAGATGCAAGTCTCCATGATTGTGAGATGTCATTGTGGAAGATTAAAACAGCTTGAATATACTTTTGCCTCAATTTTTACATATTTTTCCTGTTTTTTAAAATTTGTTTGTTATCTACTCACCCGTTATGAATACTCAAATTGTAATGGATGATATTTTCTTTTGCAGGAATGTATTCTATTTTCATGTTCATTTCATGGACATAATAATACTAGAGTGGCATAAGCTGCTCTGATTAGAATGTTCTTATTGTCATTATTTAAAAAATGGGCTTCGGCAGAACTGTTGCAAATTGGAAGGTTTAATACATGACGTTATCACGGAGTATTGTTCAGTTTGAGATGTCACAATGGAGCAGATGTGTAGACTGAAAATTGGAGTGCTAAGTCCTCAGTGTCTTTCTGAACTGGAGAGAACATCATCAGATTGGAATGTTCAGTTTGTGATGTCATGCTGAGATTGCTACAGTATGATTACCTCAACAGCCCTACAACTCCCTGAGAGATCTGTTCATTCCTCTAGTTCTTGTGCATCCCTGATTTTTGTCATTCTGTTTTGCTTGTGTCATCAGCCACTTGTATGTTTTTTTTCCATTCCTTTAAGATATCACTTCAAGCATTAAATTCTTATTTTATGTTTTTTTTTCTGTGAAGTGCCTCAAAATGTTTAAAGATCATAAAAAAGTACAACATGAATTAATAGACTATAGAGGGTAATTGATACCTGCCCAGGTTGGACTGCTCTGTATATCCTGACACAATGGTGAAGATGAAACATTGTCAGATTAGTTCACTCTGTGCTTTCATACTGGGTCATATATAATGGAACATTGTGTTCGCATTTGAGTAGTCTCATTTCAGAGAACAGTATGCACCTAATTATTAATTTAAAATTGGATGCCAATTCCAAGAAATATGGAGCAAAAGAGAATCAAAATTGAATACTAAAAGATTCCACAAAAAAAAAGATCATCTAATCATGTGATAATAAAATGTCACAATAGAGGTAACAGTTGAAGCATATGGCATATGCTGTAAGCTACATTGTATTTAGTTTAATTAGCCAAAGATGTTGCAACAAATCCAAGAATACATGCAGAGTTTGGAGTAAGGTAGTTGGCTATTGGGAAATCAAGGGCAGGAGTGGGTCCATTCATTGGTTTTTTAGAATCTGAATGGGGAAGTGAAGGATAGGGTCATTTGGAATATTCTATTGGGGCAATAGAAAGAGATGAGGAAATCAATATGTCAGAGTGGGGAATTGATCATTCCTGTGGTCTAAACACTGATGCTCCACAAAGCAATCACCCAATCTGCATTTGGTCTTACCATTGTAGGTCCCATACGGTGAACTCATAATGCAGTACACTCAGTGGCGGATTAACCATTAGGCTGAGTAGGCCGAAGCCTAGGGGCCCAGAGGGTAAAGGGGCCTGAGATATTTCAATACTTTTGTGCATATTATTTTCATTTCAAATACTATTTTGTTATCTAAATCAGGCTCCAAACATAAACAATTAGAAGTAAACAAGTAATGCTTTTAGGGGCTTACTTTGTAGTTCATACTTCATTCAAACGATATGGAAGCGATCTCCACCTTCTCTCACTCTCTCTCCCACTCTGCGTACCTACTGCCAGTCTAAATGTTTCTGTAGCTGCTATTGCTGGCTTTGGGAAAGACATCCAGTCACTCAGCTCCGGAGCATCACTCCTGCTGCAGTGAGGTGGCCTCTCAGTCAATCACCCAGCGCCCACCACCTACTGCCTCCGGCTCTGGGTGAGCTGCTTTAATTCAACCCTATTTAATTCAACTATTATCCAAGTTGGAGGAGCTGTCAACCTGCTGATGATGCACAAAAGGGGATGAAGTGGGTTTTGGGGGGCTAAAAAATTAAAACTATAAGAGAGAATGAAGTAAAGGTGTGTAGAAGCGATTAAAGGTGTGGGACATGAGGTTGCTGGCGATGTGGCTAGAAATGTACTGCCCACTGACTACTGTGGGAGCAGCCAATCCTACTGCCCGTAATATGCAGTCGATGTTGGAGTAACAAGGACCACCACCCCTCCCCACCTGGCACCTATCCCCCAATGTGTCAATCGCTCACTTTCCATACGAACACTATCTATTAAATAATGTGGGGCAGCATGTGACGGATAAATCACTTACAAAATAACCATCTCCCATCACAATCCACAGGTGGTAAGCAGCAGTTATTTATTATGTGACCCTTTACCATAACCATATCTCCTAGTTCTGCCCTATTCCTATGCAAGGCTGGGTCGAAAAGTGAGTTGTAGGGAGGGGACCAAGAGGTTCCAAGTGTGTTGAAGAATGGCGCGGTTCCAAAGGGTTTCCCCCGATTTGAATTATTCTGCCCTTAAACTGTATGTGTATTTTACACATGCGTACTAGATGTTCATTCTGTGTGTGAGAGCATATATATATGTGTGTGCGCGCATATGTGTGAGACTCCCTCGAGATTGTGGTTATCATGTTTATGATGATCTTTTATCAATACCCATCGCACGTCATGACGAGTTGGTGCAAACAATGAAAAAGTGAGCCTTGGGTTCTCTGTTGTTACCAGTATTTTATATTATTGACGTTTTTCTCTTCTGCAAAATGGCTACTAGGGAATATAAACATAAAAGTGGAGCGCAAAAAAGAAAAGAGGAGAGAGAACAAGAGAGCCTACAAATGAGCACAGGCAAGCTTGACACTTTTTTTAAACAAGCAAAAGAAGGAATACTTGATGATGTGGAGGATGAAAAAGTGGGCAAAGAATCACAATGTGAAGTTAATTCCTGATCTGATGATGGAGAAATTGCAGACAACAGATTGTCACCATCGAAGTCGATGGACAATGATTTGGGCATGTAGCCTGACAAAATTACAGAACACATGCATGTATACTGGTTAAAGGCAGGGAGCGAGGCCTTTTCGTACGTGAATGCCAGTATTATGAAATCTATAAAATATGACAGTAAACAGAAATGTTACTTTAGTAAGTCCATGTTTACCGCTTCCTTACAAATAGTGAGAAAATCAGGAAAAGTTGTCTGTGTTATTCTCCAAGCACAGCTAGGACACGTTGTTTTAACTGCCATCTATTTTCAAGTGAGGACCATGCTTTTTCAAGGCATGGCTTCTCTGACTGGAAAAAGATTAGAAAAGTCATGAAAACAGCCTTGGTCATCGGAATGTGACCATGACCTTCATTACATGTTTTCAAGGTAGTGGATGTGTAAACAGTTTGATTACTTGACAGTACCAGTCAGAACGTGATTACATGAAAACACTTCTGGAAAGGGTTGTTGCTCCTAGTAAATTTCTTGCTGAGCAGGAACTAGCCTTTAGGGGATACAACAGGTGTATCAGATCGCCAAACAGGCAATTTTCAAGGGACACTAGAACTGTTTGCGCAATTCGATCCTTTTTTGGCTTCTCATTTTGAAAAAATGGAAATAAGGGTAAAGGCTCTGTGTCCTGTCTTTCATCCACAGTATGTGATGAGCTGAGTGAAATACTTGGGAAAAAAGGTGTTAGAGAAAATTATTTTGGAAATCAAAGAAACCAAATATTTTGCAGTATCTGTGGATTCAACCCCTGATATTTCACACATGGGGCTGTCTTGCCTATTTCGATATGTATGTGAGAGTGGTCCTATTGAAAGAGTCATCAAATTTCTCGATTACAGAGGTCACAGGGGTGAACAACTTGCCAAGTGTATTCTGATGTTTTTAGAAAAATAAAAAATAGACTTTGAGAACTGCAGAGGTCAAATCTTACAACAACACCTCTGACATGAGTGGCAAGTGTAATGGCCTCCAAGCTAAAATACATGAGATAAATCCAGCAGCTGAGTGTTTCCTTGC
Organism: Narcine bancroftii; assembly: GCF_036971445.1. Taxonomy (NCBI): domain Eukaryota; kingdom Metazoa; phylum Chordata; class Chondrichthyes; order Torpediniformes; family Narcinidae; genus Narcine; species Narcine bancroftii. The sequence goes on from NC_091474.1 coordinate 147,748,826, forward strand.
TTTGCTCATTTGTTGAACCTTGTTGATCTTTCAGCAGTAGGTTGTGTTCCAAAAGCTACTGCTTTTTAAATCTTGTTTAACAGTTGTACAATTTCTTCAGAGCTTCAACCCACTGGTGGGAAATACTTGTGGGTGAGGTTGGAAAGAACTTGCAGTTGTGAAGAGACTTAGCAATGCTTGCTGGTCTGCTCATCCAAGAGCTATGGCCACCCTAGATCAGAAATACGAGAAAGTGAAATCAGCATTGGAAAGCATTGCTGACAATCCCGACGAAAAGTCAAACATGTGATATGAAGCCAGAGGTCTGGTGAGCAAAATAGAATCTCTGGTGTATGGAATAATTCTCAGCATTTGGGCAACAATTTTGGAGCAATTCCACAAAACCAGCATGAATTTACAAAACCCAGAAATAGATCTTAATAAAGGCGTGAGACTTTTACAGTCTTTACAGACCAGCATCTCAGTCCTCAGGACCAATGATACATATGAGGACTTTGAAGAAGAAGGCATTGCAAAGGCTAGGACATCAGTTTATAAAAAAGACAAGTGATGGAAGCAAAAAGTTAATACCAGGATAATAAGATAGGATGGCAGCAAAGCACAGGCAACAGATTTTTCACCTCGCCAGAAAGGTTTCAAGATTAATGTGTACTTACTGATCTTAGACAAATTCTCAGCAGAACTTAAAATACGCACTGACGCACATAAATCTATGTCCAACCGATTCGGATTTCTTTCTTGTATTTGCAATATTGATGTAAAAGGCAGTGAATACCCTCATACAAGTTTATCCGGACAATTTTGACTTGGCCTTTGTGGAGGAGCTCGTCTACTTTCAGAAGTATGTTCAAGGGGAATCCGATTATATCACTGGGATGTATCGAGCTCTGGCAAGTGATTGACTGCACAAGGTGCATCCAAATACATACATTTGCTTTAGAATATATCTGTCTTTAAAGATCACTAACTGTTCATTTTTGGCATGGAAGAGTTTTGCGATCAACAATGAGCGATGAGAAACTTAGTAATCTGGCACTCATGCACGTTGAATCAGATAAGCTTTGATCTGTTCATTTAACTGCTGTTATCAACACTTCGGTAAACCAAAAAACATGGAAGTTTTTAAAATTGCATATGTAAAGAAAATGAGAAATAAATGAATAAAGGGCTGTAATTGATTCATACAACTTTATGAAATTATACACAGTTGTCGCTCAATCAAGACTTACGGATTCACCTGTCAATCAACAGTATTTTCTCAGTCCCATCTATCAATTCAGACTTTGCCTGTCCCAATATGTGTCAATGAATGCACACGTTTCTATGTACGTATGAGTTTGAGGTCTGCCTCCTGCAGCAGAGCTCAGCTCATGTACAGGGGAGGTTTACATTTTTAAAAATAGACTTTCCCTTTTTGTATCGACATTTTTTTCAGATCTGATTTTATTTATCCTTTTGAAACTAACAAACATTTAAAAAATTTTCGGGGCCATCAGACAGCTTCTGTAAAGTAAAATTTTGTTTGATTATTTTTAAAGAATCTTTTCCTCCCATTCTCTAACTGGTACACCAATACACCAACTGGTTTATTTCCAGCACATAACTGGTGGGTAAATTTAGAATATGTAAGGGCATCACACCCAAAGGCTAATAAATGGAACAAGGGTGGGGGCCATGGGGCAGGGGGGAAAGGTCAGGGGGGGCTTTAATAAAGGTCAGGCTAGGGCCTGAGTGGTAGTTAATCCACCATGGAGTACACTAGATTGGAGGAAGAAAAGGGAACCACTCCTTTTAGCTGGGAAGACATTTTAGGTGCCTGGATGGCTTAAAAAGAGCTGAATGGATAGATGTGTTGCATTGCCTGTATTTAGGGAAAGCACTGTAAGAAGGAGGTGGGTGGTGTAAATGGAAGCGTGGATCAGGAAGTCGTAAAGGGAATGGTCCCTATGAAATGTAACAAAGGGAGGAGAAGGGAAGATGTACCTGGTGATGGAATCTTTTTCAAGGTAGTGGAAATTGTTGTTGGTGGTGGTGAATGCCGGTGGTGTACCTAATGATAAGATTTTATGTGCAAGGACCTCTGAGATGTCTTCATTCTTCCTGAATCATGGCTTCCCTTCTGCTATTGTTAACAAAGCCTTGACCATATCTCATCCATCTCCTGCTCCTCTGCTTTCATCTTCGCTACTCTGGGACAAAGAAAATGTAGAGTTCCCTGATCTTCTATCCCTTCAGCCTCCAGCTAATGGAATTACAACCAATATACAAATAAGGTCTGTTAGATAAATATGGAATCTGCCAATGCTTCAAACATTATTTAACATTTTCATGCTGTTGTCAATTGAAGACTTTGAAATTCTGTGAGAGCACAAGGTATTGCGATACATGAACAAGTAAGACAATTTCATATTTTCTTATTAGTTATTGTTTTGTTCGTGGCCACAAAGTGAAGACCAATTCATTATTTTTGTTTTGGTTTCAGGTTTCCTACTATACACAGTGCAGTGATCTGGACATATATTTTAATTCAGCATTACTCTACAGCTATGATGGTAACTGCAGGGTACTCAAAGATGAAGAACTACTCTTCTGTGGAAACATTAGAGATAATTCAAAGCCTTATTAACTCCACAAGGAGCTGCTCAAGTAGCCATGGTTACATGGTTCTACTCAGGATTCCCTCTGTTTCTCTGGCTTCATTGGCATATGAACGATTATGCCAAGTTAGGTACCGCCTGGGTCTGCAGTATTGCTTTGAGATCATCCTTGGGACACCAAATACAAAGATCACTATTGACCAGCACTTTTTAACACAGCTGAAGGTAACCACTGTTTACATTTGCAATCAGTAAGGTCAGTAGAATATGAAATTTATCTTGATTCCTGCAGTGTCTTTACCAAGAAATTCCCTGGTTCTTGTGCTATCTCTACAAGTTCATTGAGATACAAAATGTAGAGATATAAAGAGGCAAATTGTTAAGGCAGATCTAAACTGCATGCTATTGAAATGTGACCTTTGTTTTGGCCAACGAAACAGTTGGCTGTTGGAATAGACAAAAACTAAGGAAATAAAGGTTATTTAATCTCACTGGACCAGTATCACCACATAGACCAAAAGATTTAGGAGCAGAATTGGGCCATTGGGCTCATCAAGTCTGCTCTACCATTTGAATCATGGCTGATGTATTTTTCTTCTCTACCCCATTCTCCGGCCATCTCTCATAACCTTTGAACCTTTTTGCATCAAGAACCTATCAACCTCTACTTTAAATATACCCAGTGGCTTGGCCTCCACAGCTATCAGTGGCAACAACATCCAAATATTCAACACCCTCAAACTGAAGAAATTGCTCCTCATATCTATGATAAAGGGACATACTTTTATTTTGAGGCTGTGCCCTCTGGTCTTTGGCTCTCCCACCACACGAAACATCTCCACATCCACTCTAAGCAGCCCTTTCAATATCACTGGACAACAATTTTTTTTTCCAAAAGTTTGCTTCCTGAAAAAAAATTCGGGATTATGATAAGACAACTTCAAGCTGACTACAAAGATAATTTCAGATTTGCTGTATCATGTAGGAATACAGAGAAATGTTAAATTAACCTTTAATTGATTCAGCATGTTTAATCGCTTAATGATGCTTACACATTGCATTAGTTCAACTGAACTCAAAATGTTTTGCTGCTGTTTTTTGTTTGTATTCAGCATCTGATATATACAAATTCAACATTCAGATATAAGACAGCACATGCCGATGCCTTCCCAATCATTGTGGGGGACTTCAATCAGGCCAACTTGAAGAAGTCTCTGACAAACCACCACCAATGTGTCACATGCGAGACCAGGGGAGCCAACACACTTGACCACTGCTGCACCACCACGAAGATCGCAAACTGAGCCATACCATGACTACAGAAACCGAAGACCAGAGCACCAGTGGTGAAGACAGTAAAAGTATGATTGAGGGAGGTGGAGGAGTGTCTGCAGGACTGCTTTAAATTGGTGGATTGGAACATATTCAAGAACTCATCCATAAACTTGAAAGAATGGGCAATAGGTGTCACTGACTTCATCAAGACCTGCGAGGATGAGTGTGTGCCCAAGTTCAAACACTGGGTGTTCCCCAACCAGAAGCCCTGGATGAATCAGAGAATTTTCAACCTGCTGAGGGCGAGAACAAGGGCATTTAAGGCTGGGGTTCGGGATCTTTTCAAGAACTCCAGGTATGACCTGTGGAAGGACATCTCTGAAGCAAAATGGCAATTCCAGAGGAAACTAGAGACAGGGATAGATACATACCAGCTAGGGCAGGGAATGCAGGCCATTACAGACTACAAAGGCTCTAGATGGCTGTGATGCTTCACTACCCAATGAGCTGAACACCTTCAATTCCTTCTTTGCGAAACAGTGCCTACTAGAATCCCTGAAAAGGCTGAGGACCCTGTGATATCTGTCTCTGAGGATGATGTCAGAACATTATTCAAGTGGATGAACCCTCGCAAGGCATCAGGCCCTGATGGCATACCTGGCAGGGTACTGAAAATCTGGACCAACCAACTAGCTGGAGTGTTCATGGACATTTTCACCCTCTCATTCCTGCAGTCAGAAGTTCCCATGTACTTTAAAAGGGCATCAATCATCCCGGTACCCAAGAAGAGTAGTGTGAGCTGCCTCAACGACTACAGCCCAGAAGCACCAACTCCTACTATGTTTAAATACTTTGAGAGACTGGTCATGGCCAGAATTAAAGCATACCTACCCAAAGATTTGGAACCACGTCAATTCACCTATCGTCACAATTACCCCACAACAGATGCAGTATCGCTGGCTCCCCACTCAGCTCTGGATCACCTTGAAAACAGCAATTCACACATATGGCTGCTCTTCATCGACTACAGCTCGGCCTTCAATACCATTATTCCCTCAGTGCTGGTCAAGAAGCTGCAAATCAAGGCCTCTGTAGCTCCCTCTGCAACTGGATCCTTTACTTTCTCATTGGAAGACCACAGTCAGTATGAATTGGAAACAACATCTCCTCCTCACTGATCATCAACACAGGCGCACCCCAAGGATGCATGCTTAGCCCACTGCTCTACTCGTTATACACGCTTGACTGTGTGGCCAGGCATAATTCCAATGCCATCTATAAGTTTGTTGGTGACACCATAATTGTTCAATGAGGAAGAGAGATCAGCTCGTTGAGTGGTGTCACAACAACAACCTAGTCCTCAACATCAGAAAACCAAGGAGATGATTGTGGACTTCAGGAGGAGTCAGGGAAACATGACCCACTCCTCATCAAGGGCTCAGTCGCAGAGGGGGTCAAGAACTTCAAATTCCTGAGTGACAACATCTCTGAGGATCTACCCTGAAGCCTTCATGTTGATGCAATCACGAAAAAGGCTTGCCAGCAGCTATACTTTGTGAGGTGTCTGAGGAGATTTGGTATGTCACCAAAGACTCATAAACTTCTACAGGCGCACCATGGAGAGCATTCTGGCTGGTTGCATCACTGCCTGGTATGGAGCTGCCAACACTCAGAACAAGAATGCACTCCAAACGGTTGTAAACTTGACCTGCAACATCATAGGCACCAGACTTCACTCCATCAGGACATCTACATGTGGCACAGCCTCTATTCTCAAAGACCCCCACCACCCAGGCCATGCCCCCTTCACTCTGCTACCATCAGGGAGAAGATACAGGAGCCTAAAGATGAGCACTTAGCGGCACAAGGACAGGTTCTTCCCCACTGCCCTCAGATTCCTGAATAATCAATGAATCAAAGATACTGACTTATTTTTCGTGCACTATTATTTTATTTTTTATAGTAATGTCGTAAGATGGTTATAATTATGAATGTTTGCACCATGATGTTGCCACAAAACAATGAATTCCATGACTTGTTCATGTCAATAACTTCTGATTCTGATGCCTCTCATGTCAGTATCCAATAGTCGGCCAGCATTGATGGATGTCAGTTGCCTTGATTCTGCTTTTCCATGGTCGCAATGTCCTGGTGAAACCTTTCATCATGTTCGTCACTGACTGGACCAAAATCAGCAGGGGAGAAGTCCAATTGCAAATGCAGAAAATTAATTTTCAATGAGATGTAGCACTTCATAGTTTTGTCTGTTTGAAATAGACTTCAAATATAACAGGAAATCCCCAAAAAGTTACAGGTATACCCCACTTTACGAAACTAGAGCGTTCCTATGAAACCTTTCATAAGCCAAAATGGAGTAAAGCAAAGACCTATTCACTCCTATTGAAAGCAAAAACTCATTCACAACCCATCCAATTCCTTTCATAAAAGCAAACGCAGGTTTCTTCATAAAAGTGAATTTTTGTAAAGCGAGTATTCGTAAAATGCTGTATATTTAAATAAAATGATATGCGATTCCAAAGTTTTTAGGTGATTTTTGTGATCAGGAGCCCAAAATCCATAGAATACACAGAAGCAAAATCTTCAATGTCCAGTGTATTTGGTTGGTTTCAATGAGTTCCTTCTCATTGTTCTAAACTCCTGCTAGTACAGGCCCAGAACCATCAAACGCTCCACATGTATCAATCCTCTCATCCTCAGTATCATCCTCCACTTTCTAAAATTCTCTCCCCATACTCCCTGCTTCTTCAATGCTTCCCACCCCAATCCTGTCTGTATCATTCATAAACTCAGCCACAAAGCCATCAGTTCTGACATTAAATAATTTAAATATAATGCGAAAAGAAGCAGATCCATCACCGATCCCTGCAGAACATCACTAGTAGCCAGCCTGAAAAGGCATCCTTTATTTCCATTCTTTCCCTTTTGCCTGTCAGCCTATCTTCTATTCATGTTGGTAATATTCCGTGGGGTTCAAAAAAACGATGACATTTAAGGCTTGAACCCTTCATCAGGTCTAAGAGTGTAGAGGAGAGATAGCATCTGATGATAGGTTCGAGCCTGAAGCGTTGACATTTCTTTCTCCCACTGATTCTGCTCAACCTACTGTTTCTCCAGCAGATCGTCTGTTGCAGTGCATGACAATGCTTGATTTACTTTCTAACCTGCTTAATTTTAATGCAAAGTGGATATGATGAGTGACACTTGATATATAATCAGTGCGATATCCATTTATTAATTACAGAACACCGTGCATTGGCCTACACTGCTTGTTCTAAATTGGGGGTTCTCAATCTCACTCACATAGCACCTTAAGTAATTCCTTACTTAATTCCTGACCGCAGAGCCCACCTCACTGACAAAAGGCAAAGGAGGAAAAACCCAACACCCAACCCCAACCAACCAATTTTCCCCTGCAGCCGCTGCAACCGTGCCTGCCTGTCCCGCATCGGACTTGTCAGCCACAAACGAGCCTGCAGCTGACGTGGACTTTTACCCCCTCCATAAATCTTCATCCGCGAAGCCAAGCCAAAGAAAGAAAAAAAGAAAGAAAGAAAAATTCCTTACTAACCACAGAGCACCTATGACATAGGTTGTCTGTGGTTAGTAAGGAATTACTTAAGGTGGTATGTGAATGGGAAAACAAACATTGAGAACCACTGTTCAAAATCACTGACCCAGAAGAATGATCTCAATTTAACTAAAACCAGAGCATATTATTTTTCATCTTTCAGAGCTGCTTCTTGCTATTTGGCTATCTAAAAATGTCAGAAAAAGATGCAATCCAAAGTCTTTTAGCTGCACCTATCGTATCACTGAATTTTGTTCCATCATCCTTACTGTCTCCACATTTTAACCCTGCATGCTTAATTGGATCCTCAGATTTAGTAAGACCTTGGGCTAAAAGGGATCTCTTCTCTCATTGTTGGATATTTATTGACATCCACTATCACCTCCATTCCTCATTTCCTTCTCCACGTGGAATTGTGCTCTTTCTTTCTTGAGGTGAATCTCAAAATAAATTAAGTTGTGCAGTGAGAAAGTTTGTTTTGTAAGCAGTCCAGCTGGTCAACTCGTACGTAATATGGTATGCAAGTCAGAGTGCTGAGTTACGGACAGAGATCAGTTTGTACAGAGCAAAGATTCATTCAGGAGTCTGATCACGGTGAGAAAAAATCTGTCCTTGAATCTGGTGGTGCGTGATCTCACGTTGGCCAATCTTTTTTCCCAGTGGGAAAAGGGTTTGGGTGGAGACTTTTAACATATTGGCTGCTTTTCCAAGGCAGTGGGAAGTATAGATGGAGTCAATAGGGGGAAAGGGTGTTTGTCTGATGCTCTGAGCTGCGTTCACAATTCTCTGCATTTTCTTGTGGTCTTTGGCAGAGCAGATCTCATATCATACAGTGATGCATGCTGACAGGATACATTCCATGGTGAAATCATATGCTGTTGTCCTTGTATTAACAGTTGCTAAAGGCATTAAAAAGTCCTGTGCACTCAACATAACCCTCAACTGAACTAATCCGATGCAATTTATTCTGTTGTAGTCCATGATGTGGATAGGAAGGGTGAAGAGGTCTTGTAAAGAGAGTGCAGGGTATTAGGCACTAAGTTGAAGGACAGGGCCTCCAAGGATGTGATCTCAGGATTGCTACACTTGCCACGTGCCAGTGAGGTTAGAAATAGGAGTATAATGCAGCTTGACACTTGGATGACGACGGTGCAGAAGGGAGGGCTTCAGGTTTCGTGATCATTGGGTTTTCTTTCAGGGAATGTGGGACCTAATCCAACAGGACAGTTTGGATCTGAATTGGACGGGGACTAATATCCTTGCAGGAAGGTTTGCTAGTGCTGCTCTGGTGGGTTTAAACTAGATTTGCTTGGGTATGGGAACTAGAGTGCCAGAGCAGATAAAGGAGTGGTGAAGATGGTGAAAATTGCATGCACCATTAGAAGTCAATGGGTTGAACGTAGTGGAAATATTCTCAGGTGCATCTATTTCAATACAAGGAGTATTGTAGGAAAGGCAGACGAGCTTCAAGATTATATTTTTGTTTGAAATGTCCTTAGGTGATCTAAATTAAAACCTTCCTTTAATTCCTGTGCACTCTTGTCCACCTGTCCTCCTTTTTCCTTTGAACTTTTGGGTATGGCACCCTAAATCCTCTGTCCTTTCACTTCATTTTATTTAAATGACCCAAACTCATTGTTGCTGAGAACCTCAATTCTCTGGAACTCTTTTATTTTGAGAAGTTCCAATAAACAACAGTGGTAATAACACAGCAATTTTAGAATAAAATTAGATAGTTGAGTATCCATAAGATATTCAATCTAATATTTGCTTCAGAAATACAAAAATCATTTTCTCAGCAGGTAGATCTTTTTCTCTCAACTTAAAATACTGAAATATTTCAATTTAAATATTGGTTGCCACATTTTCCTCTATTCCAACAGTGACTGCAGTTCCAAAAGTAGTTCATTGGCAATAAATTGCTTTCCATTGGAACAGCAAAAAATAATATGATATTTAACTTTTATTTCCATATTTATTAAAAATTATAAAGAAGCAACTTGGTAAAGGCAATTGAACCAAGCTAATGACAATTGTAAGCTTAAAATGAATATAAATATGGTGAGAAAAAGAATTAAAAGAAATATTTTTAAACCAAAAGCTGCAAAAGCATAAAATACTTCATCACAGAGATTGATTAAAGCTGAATTCATTGGTATCGCAAGTCAAAAAATAGAGTGATATCTGGAAGTAAAAAAGAAATCATATGAGTTTGAGTTACTCTTTCAAAGAGATAGTTTTGCTACACTGGGCAGAATGGCCAACTTCAGTTATGTTATACTCTATTTTTTTTCCCCAAGCATTACATTACTCTTTGTCATTTGACAATTTGCTAAGCGTATTTGTCACAAAATACCCAATGTATTGAGAAGGGTTCTTCTGCGAACAGACCAACAGATCATATCAAGTATTACATACGGCCATGTATCGAACACTGAGTATAGGATTACAATGAAAAGGAAGATCAATTGCACCAAGTGAAGGCAGCATGGGAGTATTAAAAGGGGTTCATTCAGGAGCTTGATGGCTGCAGGGAAGATACTATCTTTAAGCCTGTTGATGTGTGGATTCACACTTGGGAGCTTGTTCACTTGATACAATTCCAAAGCAAATATACAACAGTAAAATCCCTATTATGCAGAATGCAAGCAATTGGCAACCTCAAGAAAAAAAAAATTTGCAGAAATAAATGGGTAAAAAATATGGAAGTTTAAAAATGACCTGCCTCGTCTGTAATTCTCCATTCACACAACATGCAGTCTCAAACAACTAGAAAACCCTCTCCTCTGGCATCTAACAATTCCTGTAACAGGTGCAAACATTTGAAAAACAGTGGTCAAGTGCAAATGCAACTCCCTTTGCTGTGAACGCTCATATTTCATATGATTTAAGAGCTTTGGAGCATTTGTTCAGCCGAACGGAGCAGTGTGTTTACAATATGTTGTTTTGAAAGGGCTGGCAGAAGAAAGAAGACCCTAATTGGGAACCTCAAACTTATTTGGATCTTGAAGACCTGCCATGTATACTTATCCTGTCTGGCACTGATCATTATGGAGAATCCTTTCCAAGGTAGACAACATCTTGAAGTAAAAGATGTTATGACTTTTGTTTCCAATTGAAATTTCTCACCCAGGTCTCACCCAGGGAAACTTGGTAAAGGGAATGCTTTCTCTAGTGTCATAGATAATGTATATGACCAGCTTTTTTATATAAAAATGTATTATATGATTATATTTTTGATAAAAAATTCCATTGTGATTAGGGCAACACAGTTAGTGTTGCAGTTAGCACAACACTATTTCAATGCCAGCAACTTGGGTTTGAATCCGGTGCTGTCTATAAGGAGTTTTTATGTTCTCCCTGTGTCTGCATGGGATCCTTCCAGGTGCAATGGTTTCATTCCACATTTCAAAAATATAATGGGATCATAGGTTAATTTTGTATTTGGGCAGCCCATAGCTCATGGGCCAAAAGGGCCTATTACCATGTTATACATTTAAATTTAAAAAAAAACATAGAGTACAACTGCAATTATCCGAAATGGTCAGGACCAGGCCTATTTTGGATAAACATTTTTTTTCAGAGAATTGGTCATTTTTTTTAAAACAGCCAGTAACAACAGCAACTAACAAGGTAAGGCTTTTAAAGCATTAAAATAATGTTTAATTCTCACCAAAAAAATTGCTGGCTGCTGCCAATCACCGACACCTCCCCACAGAGGCCCCGCTCGTGCTGGGAGCCCGAGGTCAGTTCGGCTCCAAAAACAAATTTGGATAAATGAGGATTTCACCCTTTTCCTTTAGCCTTGATAAATAGTTCTCACCCAAAATTTGACTGACCATTTCCATCTATGGATGCTGCCTGACCCACTAAGATCCTCCAGCAGCCTCATTGCACCTGCAACCTTTATGTTTCTCTCTGTTACAATTCTCTTGTTCACCTCTTTACCTCGGCCTCTTCTGCATCTTTATCTTCATTGAAATTTTATTTCTTAACTCCTATATTTTTCTTCTTCACTACAAGCACACCTCCATTTGGAGGAGTCTATCCTCCGATACATTGTGTGTAGAACAAGTTTGGACCTCTGATGGAAAGTTAATCCATCAGCAAGAGGCTGGACTCTTCATCATAATATTTAAATCGGGTTCCTAGTATTCTATTGTGAATTTGATTTAATTTTAGTGGTGCTGCCCTGGCTGCCAAGAGCTTGCAAATTTAATGGCTATCAGGGAGGAATTGGTGCAAATGGGAAGCATTTTGAAGTATTTTCTCTTGAATGTGGCATTTGAAATATTTGTTGATATATTTAAGAGTGGTGCAGTGTGATTAATGTTTTTGCATCTTATAATTTGTGTAATTTTTCCATCTCTGAAAAGTCTTGAATGGATGAAATTAGTGGAAATACCCAATAGCAATCAATGAGCAGTTTATTTGCCAGTGACAGGCGGGAATGAGAAATTCTGAAGCTTTAGAATGCTTCAAATAGTTTTTTTAAACTTTTATTACAGGTCTGCAAAGTACTATGACTTGCGTTTAATAAATTCAACCTGCCTTTTACGAACTGCTTTGGAACAAGAACTGGGTCTGGCTGCTTGTTACATAGACCCCAATGCCAATGGACAGACAGGAGCAATGAATTATCTTTCTCAGAGTGATCTGGATAAGGCAGGAAGCACTGATGATGAAGAGAATGTCACAATTGAAGGCAAGTTGGAAACATGCAAGTGACCAGAAGCTCTTCTTTTTTGTGTGGGCGTATTTTTGAAGAGGGCAGAGGAGCCCTTGTGATAATTTTTAAAAACTATAACAGAAGATTAAGCAGGAATACCCCAGGTTTGATCTTTTGTCTCTGCTGAGTTGTCAATATTATGCATCTGGTGCACAAGGTTGGCTATGATGTTCAAGAGTTCTCGTATACCCAATGGCAATCCTCAGAAATGGCAATTGCTATGTAAACTGAGTACCAAGGGCTGCTAAAATCTTTTAGAATGAAATATTGGATGGGCCTTCATTGTAACTTCTCTTATATTGCTTTTGTTTTAGCATCAACAGTTGGGGACTTGATTAAAGAAAATAGTGTTAAGGGAGAGCGTTCCTATTCTTATCACTCAGCTTCATCCAGATCATCAAAAGCTTCAAGTAAGAAATGTAATGGAATTTTGAAATTTGCAATGCATAAAAGTAAAAAAGATGAATTACTGAATGATACTATTTCTCAATTAATGCAAACAAATCTCTTTATTTTTTTCTGTGCCAAAATTAGGCTTGATCAGTGATGAGGATCCTTTCTTAGTATTTGGAACAGAGAACTCTGCAAGACATTCATCGAATGTTGAATCTGTTAATACAGAAGTCAGCACTTTGGCCAGCGACTTGTCAAAGCTAAAAGCAGACAATACTAAGCAAGTGTCTATCCTTGAAAAGCATAGAATTAACTCAGATCAAATTAACAGCAACAATAAAAGCACAAGGAGAATGTCAAAATCCATTTCTTCAGATTCTTCCTCCATTCAGACTCCCATTACAGGACAGATGTTGTCTCAGTGCCCAAAAATAAAGGCAGCAAGTCAACCACCAACTGTGTTTCTACCAAAATTTGTCTACGAGATCATTACCAAAGTGGACAATGCTGGAGTGGCCAAATTATCATCCTTCCTCCCTCACCATTCCGTTCAGTGGATCACCCCCTTTCATCCTTCATTGGCTAAAATGATGACTTCCACTGAGCAATCCCTGCACTATCGCCAGTGGACAGTTGCTAAGCAAACCCATATGGACTTTGATAAGACACAAAGTAGAAATGAGGTGTTCCATCCCCGCAGACTTCTGCTGAATGGTCCACCACAGGTGAGGTGAAAAAAGTGGATAGAAATTGAACACGAAAATTGTGTAACTTGTTGTAAAACAGCAATCGGGATGGGGAATAAATATGCCTCATACACTTGTAATATACCAGAATTCTTAGTTATGACCATAATAATCTACTCAGCAGATTTGTCAGTGATGTGTCTCAGACCTGGGTTTCAATCTTGTGTTTCTATCCAGCCCATTGAGAATCATGGGATCAGTCATTTTGCACATCCTTTGATATTGGCAGAATTTAAAAGGAGACTACATTTGCTGTCTGAAATGGAAATTGCAAGTGCAGGTACTTATAAAGAGTCCAGTATGGATTGCGACAGTTACAGCAAAGTGTAGGAGATTAATGTTTTGGGATTTTATTTTCATGTTAAAACCACATCGTAGATGATTTGTAAACAAACAGAACAGTACATGGGATAGGACATTGTGAGGAGGCAGGAAAGCTATCTATTAAATACTAATGGATCAAATCAGGCAAGTGGTAGAGTGATGGGTATCTGTAAGGCAGCTGGTGCTGTCTGGTGTAGGTGGGTATGGGGGGGGTGGGGGGTTGGTGTTGGTGGAGTGCTACTTGATCAGAATTATATCTGCCTTCCCCAGAAATGCAAATCAATATCTGAAAAGACTGAAGAATCAGATTAAGGCAGGAGAAGTAGGACTGGTCACTCTTCCCCTTCTAATTGGGCAGTCTAGAGCATGAACACATTGACACCCTCCAATAGTTGCATTCACAAGCAAACCCTTTGGTTGTGGACTATCTAACCTGCTGGCTTCTGTCTTACTGATATCACCACCTGCCACAGACTGACTGTAGTTCTGCTTATACACATTAGCAGCACGTGTGGAAGCCAGGGGTCTGGGCTGTGGATTATAACCTGCTATTTTCCCACCATTCAGGTGAGGAAGGTGGTCAAGTATCATGCATACATCAAAGTTATTGCAACATCAATAACCAGGGTTCCAAGATGTTAGAGTAGTACGGTTTGTGTAGCAGTCATCACTGTTACTGCACCAATGACCCAGGTTCAAATCCAGCACTCTCTGTAAAGTGTTTATACGTCTCTCCATGTCCGTGTGAGTTTCTTCAGGGTGCTCTGCTTTCCTCCCGCCCTTTAAAAACGAATGGGATTTTTGGTTAATTGAAGTATTTGGGCAGCATGGGGCACATGGTCTGGAAGGGCCTGTTACCATGCTGTCTGTCTAAATATTAAAAAAAACAATTATACACTCTGAGTTTCTTGAGAGCACAATTCCAGTGGCAGGTTGTTAATATCAGAATAATTGAACACAAAAAATTGACATTAGGGATTGCTCCACTCATTAACATATCTTCATGGAAAATATTTGCACCTTCCTGCACGCAATGTAAACATTTATTCTTCTGAAACATTATTTTGCCTGAAATTTGAGCAGGGCTACATGTGGATACGTAATATTACATGAGTGCAGGTTATTGCATTCATGATAAACTATATGTTCCTATTGTCACACCAAGCCATTTCCCTAACACTTGTGAGTCGTATCTCGATTTTGTATGTGGATGTCCCTCTGACACTCCAGTGAAAAGGGCAGCACAGTTAGTGTAGCGGTTAGCGCAATGTTATTACAGCACCAAATATCCAGGTTCAAATAGTGCTTATGAGAATCACATTTAACTTCTTTGAACCACAAGAATTTTTTTTAAAAATTACACCCATCAAGACCCGTACTGTCTATTTAGACCCAATTAACATGCAACCCGTACATTTTAGAGGCTGGGAGGAAACTGAAGCACATGGGGAAAACCCAAATAGATCATAAGGAGAATGTATAAACTTCTTACAGACAGCACCAGATTTGAACCTGGATATTTGGTGCTGTAATAACATTGCGCTAACCGCTACACTAACTGTGCTGCCCTTTTCACTGGAGTGTCAGAGGGACATCCACATATAAAATCGAGATAGGACTCACAAGTGTTAGGGAAATGGCTTGGTGTGACAATAGGAACATATAGTTTATCATGAATGCAATAACCTGCACTCATGTAATATTACGTATCCACATGTAGCCCTGCTCAAATTTCAGGCAAAATAATATTTCAGAAGAATAAATGTTTACATTGCGTGCAGGAAGGTGCAAATATTTTCCATGAAGTTATGTTAATGAGTGGAGCAATCCCTAACGTCAATTTTTTGTGCTCAATTATATCCGGTACCGCATGGATGGCAGTCTCTTCAATCTGAGGCACCTGCAAGCTCACACCAAGACACAAGAGCAACTTGTCCGTGAACTACTCTTTGCAGATGATGCCGCTTTAGTTGCCCATTCAGAGCCAGCTCTCCAGCGCATGACGTCCTGTTTTGCGGAAACTGCCAAAATGTTTGGCCTGGAAGTCAGCCTGAAGAAAACTGAGGTCCTCCATCAGCCAGCTCCCCACCATGACTACCAGCCCCCCCACATCTCCATCGGGCACACAGAACTCAAAACGGTCAACCAGTTTACCTAGCTTGGCTGCACCATTTCATCTGATGCAAGCATCGACAAAGAGATAAACAACAGACTCGCCAAGGCAAATAACACCTTTGGAAGACTACACAAAAGAGTCTGGAAAAACAATCACCTGAAGAAACACACAAAGATCAGCGTGTACAGAGCCGTTGTCATACCCATGCTCCTGTTCGGCTCCGAATCATGGGTCCTCTACCGGCATCACCTACGGCTCCTAGAACACTTCCATCAGCGCTGTCTCCGCTCCATCCTCAACATTCATTGGAATGACTTCATCACTAACATCAAAGTACTTGAGCTGGCAGAATCCGCAAGCATCGAATCCATGCTGCTGAAGACCCAACTGCGCTGGGTGGGTCACGTCTCCAGAATGGAGGACCATCGCCTTCCCAAGATCATGTTATATGGCGAGCTCTCCACTGGCCACCGAGACAGAGGTGCACCAAAGAAGAGGTACAAGGACTGCTTAAAGAAATCTCTTGGTGCCTGCCACATTGACCACCGCCAGTGGGCTGATGTCGCCTCCAACCGTGCATCTTGGCGCCTCACAGTTCGGCGGGCAGCAACCTCCTTTGAAGAAGACTGCAGAGCCCACGTCACTGACAAAAGACAAAGGATGAAAAACCCAACCCCAACCAACCAATTTTCCCTTGCAACTGCTGCAACTGTGCCTGCCTGTCCCACATCGGACTTGTCAGTCACCAACGAGCCTGCAGCAGACGTGGACATACCCCTCCATAAATCTTCGTCCGCGAAGCCAAGCCAAAGAAAAGAAAAGATATGAAGCAGAATTTTTCATCATAAAAATATTAGCCAGTAAATTTCAAATCACTACTAAAGCTAAGATAAGCATTTCTAGGAGTATTAGCTGAATCTTCTCAAGATCTGAGGAGCTTCTAAATCCTTAAAAGCCTGGATGGAGTGAAGACAAAACATCCACATGCTACTGCCACTCTCCTCCACCTTCACTGCTCTCCTCCCCGCATTTCTGGTATGTCCATTTAGATTCTCATCCCGGTATTTCAGAAGTTTCCTGGCCTTAAGATGGGGATGAAAAGATCCTTGTAGTCATGCAAGGCCTCCAGCTGTTAGAGACAATTGTAAGGAAAAAGGAACAAGATAAAATATTTTTTTAATCTGCACACTGCAGACTCCAAGTGAATCACTTCTGTCCTCAGCCGATGTTGGCAGCACTGTTAGGTACCTTATGTAATGACTTTTCAAGATTATTAAAATGATGTTATGAGCACCCAGAAATTCCAATAATTGCGAGCACAGAATCGCCTAGGAAATGATAATAACAATGGCACTTGGTGGAAAGTCTGTGAAAATTGTGGGGTGGGGGTGGGGGCGGTGAATGAATTCATAATATTGGCCAGGGCATTATTTATAACCCTCAGTTTCTCTAAAAAAATAATTTGCATTCTCTTAGGTTGCCAATAAATTCCTTAATTAATTCTTTTGTGTTTGATCCCCTCTGACATTTTCCTGTGAAGGCTTTCCCAAAGTCCACATTAGAGCTGTGAATGCAAGTTTCCCTTTCCTGTTTCTGTTCCCCTGACGTTCATGCATTCTGTTTCAACTACTTGCATCTACTTTGTCTGTTACTTCCTCAAACACTTGAGATTTTCTAAGCATAATTGAGGCTTTGGAACTCTCCAATTCTAAATCCACGGCGATTCTTAAATTCAAAGTGCTGATAAATTCCTTATTGCAGAGATTAAACCACTTGATTTGTCATTATCTGGATTAGCTCTGACTCCCATTTAAAACTTTGTAGGTTGGCAGCTTTTCCATCATATTACGCTGAAATAAAGTCGCCACAGCCTTTGTAATTTTTTTCATTCAACTCACCGGTTCCTGGCATTTTATCACCTTTTACTCAGCAAACATACACAAGGTAATTTGCTCAGATCATTCAGAGGGCTATCTACCTTTTAAGAAAAATATGATATTAATGAGGGTGGAGATTACGCAATATAATCAGACATGACATGCAATTGTAACAATCACATACCTCCACTGTGTTCCTCAACAATGTGTTAAAATAAGTGGTATGAGTTAACAGCAGGAGGAATTTGGTATGACCGATGTAGATAATGTCGCTCACTAGTAATAATTTCTACTTTTTGACTCACCTGCTTAAACTTGGTTGAAGAGTTTTGGCTCCATCCTGTCTTGATGCAATAAACCATCACTTTATGAATTCGCTCTGTCTTGAATCTTCTGCTTGGATTGGTGATTTACATATTGCACATATTCCACCTGGGAGTGCCAGTTCAAAAAGGATGTCTGTGTTCCATGTGCGAGCTTTACACTAATTTGTATGGAATAGATAGTCAATTGGATCTATGATTTAAAAACTAAATGAGATGGCGAGAGATATATCCTTTGAATCGGAGGAACACAACCAAGTCCTCATTGAGGGCTTAGAAGTGGAGAGGGTCGACATCTCCGAGGATCTGTCCTGGAGCCTCCACATTGATGCAATCACAAAGGAGGCTCGCCAGCGGCTATACTTTGTGAGGTGTCTGAGGAGTTCTGGTATGTCACTGAAGACTCTCATAAACTTCTAAAGTATGTTCTGCATCACTGCCTGGTATGGAGGCACCAATTCTCAGGACAAGATTGAACACCAGAGGGTTGTTAACTCGGCCTGCGGCATCACAGGCACCAGCCTTCACTCCATCGAGGACATCTACATGAGTCATTGTCTTAAAAAAGCAGCCTCTATCCTCAAAGACCCCACCACCTAGGCCATGCCCTCTTCACTCTGCCACCATAGGGGAAAAGGTACACAGGAGCCTAAAGACAAGCACTCAGCAGAACAAGGACAGTTTCTTTTCCTCTGCCATCAGATTCCTGAATAATCAATGAACCAAAGACACTGCCTTACTTTTCGTGCTCTATTATTATTATTATTTTAATTTTTTTAATATAGTAATGTTTGCTCTATGATGCTGCTACAAACCAACGAGTTTCATGACTTGTTCACAACAATAAATCCTGATCTACCATACTGGAGGTTCTACAGTAGTGAAACAAATATTTTGACAAATTTAACTTTGATCTGAACCCTAAAGCTGATGCCAGTACTGGGATTTTTTGGCAAACAGAGCAGTTTTTTTTTCCACAGGCACAGTGAACTGATCAATCTTTCTTTTACATTATGGAGATCTGCTTTGACAGTGCAATCTTCATATCCAAAGATGATGCAGCCAACCCTGGGAAAGCAGATCTCTGTTAATGCAATTATTTGACCTGCGCCCCCTCAACCACCTTCACTGCTCTCCTCCCCGCATTTCTGGTATGTCCATTTAGATTCTCTTCCCGGTATTTCAGAAGTTTCCTGGCCTTAAGATGGGGATGAAAAGATCCTTGTAGTCTATGAGGGTCGAAAGGGGCAACCGCATATTCCAATTCACATCCCCAGCCTTGGCCTGACAGCCCAACTCCAACCATCATGTGTTGTATCTACTGCACCGAAGTTCAAGTCTTGGCAAGCCTCTGCAAACTCAGAGTATGCAAAAGGAAGTGTGTGAGGTTCACTAAATAACACTGGGCTCTTTGGGCCTCTGCCACTATTGAATTTCAGCTGGCCCATGATCTCATTGTTGACTGTAGCCTGAATAGTGGCTGATTCATTGAAAATAAGCACTCCCTTTTCCATCAGGTAAGGTCACATAGTTGCATTTATCTCTTAGGGCTAAATTGTTGCTTCACCTGCAGGAGAGACACTTCCACCACTGTCAAAAATGCAGGGACAAGGCCACTCATGTATGACTGCTCAAAAGGAGTCTTAAAGAACATAGTTGATAGGTGAGTGGTGGATTGCAGTCCATGGAGCTGAAGCTAATGCTGCCTTTGGCCATTTAAAGGTTCTAGCTAAGTAAAGTAAGTCTATTCCTTCAGCATTGAATCTGAGTGATTTTGGTCTTGTTGACCACAGTTCAGCACCACAATTCCAAAGGTGATGAGCATTTCTTTCTTCCTTTTGAGGACAGGCAGTTGTGTTTCTCCCCGCTTGTTTAATAACTGTTTGTAACTCCAGAAAGGGGGAGGAAACACGAGGCTACGGGGCAGCTTGACTCCTTACTTCAGCAGCAACTTAAGCCCTCCTATCAGTGGTCAGGAGATTGGGGCTAGCTCCATGAAGATCTCTCTCCTCCACATATTAAGATCTCCAATGCATCAGAATATCTGCTGTTTTTCAATATCTTTCAGGATGATTGTTCCAGCCTTCTGCCTTATCTACAGTGAATCTCCCTTTTCAGAAGTGCAGGTCCGTTGAAATAGTTCAGGTCACCTTGAAGCGATGATGATCATTCATGATTTTGACCCTGTATTGAGGCATGTAGTCGCTCAACAGAGCAGATAGCAGTGACAGCTAGAATTGATTATTCGGATTGCAGGTGATGCAAATTTGTGTGTTAATTAATTATTTCCATCCATGTGTTTTTATTGCTTTAATTCGGGAGACGCTTGTGAGTATATCCCCTAATATATCATTGTTCTCAGGTGGGGAAGACGGGTGCTTATCTGCAATTCCTTAATATACTGTCGAGGATGTTGATTCGACTGATGGAAGTAGATGTTTATGATGAAGAAGAAATTAATCTAGGTAGGTGATTATTCTATATTTAATATGATCTCTGCTGTGATCTTTAAAGTTCATCTATAACGATAGACCAGATTTGCAATTCTACTAATCGTGAAACTCTATGTTCTCCATTTTCATGCTCTGAATCTGCTAATGTCTGAGGTTTGAGTGTGATCAAACTGTTTATCAAGAAGTTATTCTCAGCTTTATCTTGATTATTCTTCAGAATCAGGGAATTGATTTTCAAACAATGAAAAGTAAAATTTCAATTTCTTGCACCTTGCTTTTCAAAGCAGAACCATAGAACATTACAGCACAGAAACAGCCTCTTTCGACCCTCATAGACTGTGCTGAACCATTTTTTTTTGCCTAGTCCCACTGACCTCCACCCAGTCCAGAACACACCATACCTCTCCCATCCATGAACCTGTCCAAATTCTTCTTAAATGTTAAAATTGACCCCACATTCACCACCTCAGCTGGCAGTTAATTCCACACTCCCACCACTCTATGTGAAGAAGTTCCCCCTCACGTTTCCCTAAACTTTTCCCCTTAACCCATGTTCTGTGGTTTGTATCTCGCTTACTCTCAGTGGGAAAAGTCTATCTTAATGTACTCTTTCTGTCCTCATAATTTTAAATACCTCTATCAAATCTCCCCTTACTCTTCTACGCACCAGGGAATAAAGTCCTAACGTGTTTAACCTTTCCCTGTAATTCAGTTCCTGAAGTCAGGGCAACATCCCAGTAAATTTTCTTTGCATTCTTTCTATCTTGTTGACATCATTCCTGTGATTAGGTGACCAAAACTGCACACAAATACTCCATATTTAGCCTCATCAATGTCTTATGCATCTTTCTCATAACATCACAATTCCTGTGCTCAATACATTGATTTATGAAGGCAAATCTGCCTCAAACCCTATCCACCTGTGACACCACTTTCAGGGAATTATATATCTGTATTCCCAGGTCCCTCTGTTCTACTCCACTCCATAATGCCATTCAATGTGTATATCCTTTCTTGATTTGTCCTTCCAAAATGTAACACTTCACACTTCTCTGCATCAAATTCCATCTGCCATTTTTCAGCCCATTTTTCCAGCTGGTCCCGATCCCTCTTCAAGCTCTGAAATCCTTTCTCGCTGTCCACAACACCCAAATCTTAGTGTCATCTGCAAACTTACTGATCCAATTTACCACATTATATCCAGATTATTAATATTGATGACAAACAACAATAGTCCCTGCACCAACCCCTGAGACATACCACTAGTCACAGCTCTCCAATCTGAGAATCAATCATCCACCACTAGTCTCTGGCTTCTCCCGTCCAGCCATTGTTTCATCCAGTTCATTACTTCACATGAATACCTAGAGTCTGAACCTTCCTGACTAACCTCCCATGGGGGACCTTGTCAAAGGCCTTACTGAAGTCACGTAGGTAACATCCACAGCCTTTTCTTCATCAACTTTCCTGGAAATCTATTTGAAAAATTATATAAGACTCGTTAAACATGATATACCACACACAAAGTCATATTGACTATCCCTGATCAGTTTCTGGCTATCCAAAAAAACTGTATATCCAATCTCTTAGAACACCTTCCAATAACTTTCCTTCAACTGACATCAGGCTCACCAGCCTATAATTTCCTGGGTTACTTATAGAGCCTTTTTAAAACAATGGAACAACATGAGCTACCCACCAATTCTCTGTCGCCACACCTGTGGCTAAGGACATTTTAATATTTCAGCCAGAGCCCCTGGAATTTCTAAACTAGCCTCTCTTAAGGACTGAGGGAATATATTGTCTGGCCATGGGGGATTTATCTATCCTTATTTGCTTTAAGACAGCAAGCACTTCCTTCTCTCTAATCTGTGTAGCTTCCATGACTTCACTGGTTGTTTTTCTTTCTACCCATGACTCTGAGCCTGTTTCCTGAGTGAATATTGATGGGAAAAAAATTATGATTTTCCCCAACTCTTATGGCTCCATACAAAGGTGACCACTCTGATCTTCAAGGGGACAAATTTTGTCCCTTACTATCTTTTGCTCTTAATATACCTGAAGAAACTGTTAGGATTTTCCTTCACATTGTCTGCTAAAGCAACCTCATGTCTTTTTCTTGCTTTCCTGATTCTTTCTTGAGGTTTTGCCTGCATTTTTAAAAAACTCCTCAAGTACCTCATTTGCTGCATGTTGCCTATACCTGCTATAAATATCTTTTTTCTGCAGAAAAATATCCCCAATATCCCTCAAAAACTAAGGCTTCCTTTGCCTGCTAACCTTTCCTTTAACCTGACAGGAACATACAAACTCTGTACTCTCAAAATTTCACATTTGAAAGTTGTCCAAAAACAGTTTATCCCAATCCACATCTTCTAGATCCTTTCTCATTCCCTCAAAATTAACCTATCTCCAATTTACCATCTCAACACGAGCCCAGATCTATCCTTCACTGTAATTATATTGAAACTAATGACATTATGATCACTGAACCCAAAAATGTTCCCCTACACATAATTTTGTCAACTGTCTTGTCTCGTTTCCCTAATAGGAGATCCAGTATTGCATTCTCTCTAGTTGGTACCTCTATAGATGATTTAGAAAACTTTCCTGAACACATTTGACAAACTCCAAGCTATCCAGCCCTTTTTCAGTAAGGGAGTCCCAGTCAATATGTGGAAAATTAAAATCCTTTACTATCACAACCTTATGTTTCCTTCAGCTGTTTGCTATCTCTACAGATTTACTCCTCGAATTCTCGTTGACTATAATACAATCCCAAGGGTGTGGTCATACCTTTCCTGTTACTCAGCTCCACCCATAGTAAATGAGCTCTCTAGTCTGACCTACCTGAGCACTACTGTGATATTTTGCCTGACGAACAATGCCTCTCCTCCCCCTTTCATTCCCCCCGTTCTATTTCATTTAAAGTAACGGAAGACCAATAGCTGCCAGTCCTGCCATTCCTGCAACCAAGTTTCACTAGTGGCCACAATGTCATAATTCCACGTGCCAATCCATGCTCTGAGCTCGTCTGCCTTTCCTACAATACTCCTTGCATTGAAATAGTTGCACTTTAGAAAGTTTCCACCACGTACAACCTGTTGACTTCTCACAGTGCATGCAATTTTCACATTATCTTTTCTCTCCTCCACTCCTCTATCTGTTCTGGCACTCTGGTTCCCATCCCCTTGCAAATCTTGCTTAAACCCACGGGTGTAGCACTAGCAAACCTTCCTGAAAGGATAATTAAACCACCCAGTCAGAACAGGTCCAACCTTCCCTGGAAAAGAGCCCAATGATCTCGAAACCTGAAGCCTTCCCTCCTGAACCATGTCTTTAGCCAAGTGTTAAGCTGCAATTTGCTCCTATTTCTAACCTCATTAGCACATGGCACAGATAGCAATTGTGAGATCACAACCCTGAAGGTCCTGTCCTTCAACCTAGCACCTAACTCCTTGAACTCTCCTTGCAGGATGAACTCATCTTTCCCACCCATGTCATTGGTCCCTATATGGGCCACAACATCTGGCTGCTTACCCTCCCCCCTGAGAAACCCATGAATTCGATCTGAGATACCTTGACCCTGGTATCAGGGAGGCAACATATCATCCGGGATACTTGATCTCTTCCATAGAATCTCTATCTGTCCCCCTAACTATGGAATCCCCTATCACTACAGCTCACCTCTTCTCCTCCCTTCCCTTCTTAGCCACAGGACCAGTCTTCATGCCAGAGGCCTGATTGACGTGGCTTGTACCTGGTAGGTGTCCCTCCCCCCAAAATACCAAAATGGTATTCTTGTTATTGAGGGGAATGATCACATGGGGGCTCTGCACTTTCTGCCTGTTCCCATTTCCCTCTCCTGTCATCCATCTACCCTCTTCCTGCCTCCTAGGTCTGATAGTGTCCCTGTAACTCCTGTCTATCACCCCCTCTGCCTGACAAATGATCCGGAGTTCATCCACCTCCTTAACTTGGTTTGTGAGGAGCTGGAGCTGGATGCCCTTCTTGCAGATTAAGTAGTCTCCCTGATGACCCACATTCTGCAAGAGGAGCATTCCTCTGCCTTGACTGTTTATGACTAGAGAAACAAACTATGTGCTATCTTAAATCTGCCCTTATCTGTGCCTACCTGCTGAATCATTTCTGTTCCTTGAAAAGGCTGGCCTTTTCTTACTTCAATTCCTACTATTCCTCGCCTCTACCTGTTCTCACCAAAGCCTGATGAGTCAAAGCCTTATCACTCTGACTCAGTCCACTCCCTCGATGACATACACAAGAAAAGATGTGTACCAATATTAATTTCTCTTTCCATCACCTTAGCATTAACCCCATTGGAAACAAGCTGTTTATTTTTTTCTGTCCCAGCTAAAAGACGCGTCCAAACTTTCAAGCAGGCAAAGAATTCCTGGAGGAACTCAGCATCCATGGATAGAAATGGTTAGTCAACATTTTGCACCAGGACCCTTTATCAAGATTAAGTGGAATAGGTGAAATAAAGAGGGAAAGAAGGTGAGGGCGGGGTCCTGTATAAAAATGGGGGAAAGAAGCTGGGGAGGGGTCCCTTTTTGTATGTAATTTCACCTATTCTATCTTAGTCTTGATGAAGGGTTCAAACCTGAAACACTGACTGACCATTTCTACCCATGGATGCTGTCTGACATGCCCAATCCATCAGTTCTTTGTCTGCTCAAGGTTCCAGCATCTGCAGCTTTTGTGGCTCTCTATTATTCGTTTAATCTTCATGTGATGTAGCAGTTTTGTGTGCCCTCACACACATTACCCAATTGGCCTCGTCAGTTTTGCTATTCTTCGTTTTATATCTCTGATGAAATGAAGCATTTAACCACAGGATATTCACTAATATTTGATAATTTATTACAATTTTGTAATAGACTCTGCACACAGCATTCATCTGAGTACAGATTTAGATTTATTTTTTACAGTGAAAAGCTTTCTTTCGTGTGCCATTCAAAGGCAAGCAAAAAGTTATCTTGCAAAAAAAAAAGAAAGGGGAAAAGGAAAAATATATTGTTTGGGAACACAAAATGACATTTCAATACAGCAGTGGAAGAAATGAAATTCAATTTGTTAAATAAAAAATCTGGAATTTAAAACAAATCTGCGAGAAAGGTGTAATGATGTTGATGAAACTATTTCCTCATTTAAAACGAAATGATGCCTCCCATCACCCCTTTGACTTAATATGTGGATGCAGATCCACCTTGAAGTGATTTGTTCTTAACTGTCCTCTAAAATAATTAAGCAAGACCAAACCAGTTTGGGATGGTCAAGAAATGCAGTCTGGAATGGAACAGCCCCTTCCTGCAAATGAACCTTGGTGAATCTCGGCACAGTGGGACGGGATGGGGGTGGGGGGAGGGGGTTGGAGAAATTATTGTTTATTTAATTTGCATCAGAAACCAGATCCAAAACTTGCTCTGAGCCTTTAAAATGTTTATTGTAAACATGACTTGGAATTGAGGATATTTATTAGAGGTGTTTCAAGTGTTATGGACCTTAGACAATTTTATTTTTGACTGAGGACAGGACTGAATCTACTGTAGGGAATTTGACAGCACCTAGAAGCTGTAACAACGCTGGGCTACCACTAGGGAACTTTGACAGACTTCCATGCACTGGAAGTCCGTGGGCTCACAGGAGAGCGAGCCTGTAGCTGTTAACCTCTCTCCACCAATGATGAGAGCTGGAGGCATGCGCTTGGCAGTTTAAAACGCCCAGCACGCTGGTTTTGAGGAAACTCGTCGGTGGATTGGACTTCAGGCAGTCAGTCTGACTGTATGTGCTCACCTGGCAGATTCTGCAAGCCACACGCTGAGTTGCTTTGTTCACAGGTGCTAGCACTGCCATCTGGAGCTGTATGTCAGTGGAAAAAGGAAGGCTGAGCTACTTTGTCCACAGGTGTCAGCACTGTTGTCCCGACAGCAGTTTAGGGAACTCTGATACCCAGATTGTGTGCGAGAGTGCCTCTTGCGTCCTCTTTTAAGAGGAGGACTTTATGTGACAAGAGTCAAGCCAGAGTGTCCAAAGGAGAGGACTTGTGTGACAGAAGGTTACTTGTTAACCCTAAAAAGAGCTTTGGAGGAGTGAACCTCATGTGATGACTAGGAGGTCACTGTGAAAATTCCCAGGTGAAGCAAATAAAGATGGCTGTTTCCACATTTGAAACTCAAGCTAGTCTTGTGTTCCCCTGATGTGGTTGAAAGTCTATAGGGAGCACGGACATCTGGATACAGCCTCAAACTAAAAGACCAGTGGGCAAGGAAGCAAATAATCCCAAACCTGGAGACCAGATCCGTGAACTGATCCATCTTGACTGACTGACTTGATGTGACTGATGTGGGGGTTTTGTTTTGGGAATTTTTGTGATTTTTTGGGGCATTTCAGCTTGGACTGCAATAGTCTGGGTTTTTTCCTCATACGCTGTATAATAATCCATTGTTTATAAAGAGTTGCCATTAAGATTGGTGTTCAGGTGTTAAGTTTATCCGGTTAATTCTATTACTAGTTTATTAATAAATTTTGTGTTAAACTTAACCCATTCATTTATGTGTCTCCCAATTGCTGCTGGGGAATCTGACACAGGCATTAAATGGCTGCAATGCGTGTCTGAATTAAATCTGATCATGTAAACTGAAAATGAACACACTGGATATTATTTTGATTTGTTTATGGTCAGAAAAAATATAGACCACCTTCTACTAACTTCCATTGCTTTAAAACAAATTGAGTTCTGTGCCATACCTTTAATTTCTGGTGGTATTTGAATGCTAGTTATTTATATTCATAAGAATAAATCTTTGGAAATGCATAGTGCCATATTTTGTCTTGATGAACTCGCAATTTATTTTCTTTCATTTCTACTTGATCTTTTAGAAGCCAAAGAACATTCGGGATCACTACAGAAAGAAAACTCGCTGTGGCCCGATTTGGAAACTTTTAGTAAATTAAAATTCGACTACACTATCCATGATCCAAGCTATAAAGATGCTAGTCCCATTTATTCAAGGGATCTTTCCAGCAATAAAGGTCAATCCTTCATTTCTTTCTCCTCTGCAGGATAAATTGTCCAAATATATATATAATTGTTAAAATATAATTGTTCAAATAAATATATCAAGGAATTGAAGAAAATGCTAGAACAGTGCTAGATTGTAAGAGGGCCTCGACTTCTAATCAGGATAATGATTGGCACAGTTAGTAGAGTGGTTGGTGCAACAGTATTACAGCACCAGGGATCCGGGTTCAAATCTGGTGCAGTCTATAAGGAGTTTATTACTTCTCCCTGTGTCTGCATGGGTTTCTTCCAGATACTCTGGTTATTCCCACCTTTCAAAAAATCTGGCAGTTGTTGGTTAATTTGGGCAGCATGAGATTGTGGGCTGAAAGGGCCTGATACCATGCTGTATGTCTTAAGGAAAAAACTGCTGAAGATAAGGCAATGTCTCATAAGCTTGTTTAACTTATTTAAATCTTCCATCCTTTTGAAAGTCCAGAATATGAAAATTACAGATTATGGTCAACACAAATGATGTTTAAAAAAATGGTGGTGTTGAATCAGATTGTAGAATAATAATCTTTCAAAATTAGCATACCTGGTTTCTCTAGTGTTTTCTCGGTGAATTGTCCCTTAAATGTTAACTCCCTTCTGTTTTTTACATTTTAAATGTAGACAAACAGCATGGTAACAGGCCATTTTGGCCCACAAGTCTGTGCTGCCCCATTTACATCCAATTAAACTAGAACCCTGGTATATTTTGAATGGTGGGAGGAAATGGACCCCCCCAGGGAAAACCCACACAGACAGGGGGAGAGCGTACAAACTTCATACAGACTTGTGTGGTGAGCCTTCCTGGTATCCAGAAAACAAGTTTTAGGGGGACATGGATCCATCCAGATCCTGTGAGTTAAATAAATAAAGAATTACAATGCTAGCAGGAAGATTAACTTTCTGTACCTGAATGTATTTATGATATTATATTATATTGATACCAAACAGTGAATTATGCAGGGTGTTGATCTTCATGGAACCTTTATCGTCTTGGCCCAGCTTTAGTCAGTGGATTAGCTCAATTTTTGCCTTTATGAAACGAATCGATGGATGAAATTATACAATACTTTTGTACTAAATTTCAAACTTAAACTCTGAAAATCTCTATTTGTTGTTTGCTTACTTCTGGCTCACCTAAATCCTCTAATAAAACAGCCAATAAGAAAAATGAAGACATCAAACCACAGCGCCATACAGCACGTATAAGATTATCCAAATATGCTGCCCATAATACATACCACCACTGTGAACAATGTCATGAATACATGGGTTTTAATTCCAGGTGCCAGGTATGTATGAGAATCAAATAGCAATGAAGCAATAGTAAAATTGATACAGCGTAAAGACACAAAGGATTTGAGCTTGTACTGAGGATCCTTTTGTGAGCCAAGGAAAATATCTTCTTTTACAAGGAAGTTCTTGTTCTGTATGAACAGAAATTTTGGCTTTTCTGATGCTACATAATAAATTTGAGCATCAATGGAAGTTTGACAATCCCTCTGTTTGTTGCACTAACCCATTGTTGTTCAGATTTATTTAATGCAGTAAAACAGATAAATTCTTAATGCATAATATTTTTTATTCAACTGAAAATTCTACTCTCTGATGCTAACTTGTTAATGAATGGAAAATTGAGTGGTTCAATTTTTTCTTCTGGATTCCCATGAAGCAAAGCCATATGTCAAGTGTGGATTCAAAAATTTGTCCTGGTATATTTCGATTTACTTCTGATAATGTCTGTTACAGGTGAATTGTACGTGACATATAAAACAAAAATTGAATGAAGAATTAGTTTACGTAAATTTAGGTATCTTTAAAATCTAGATAACATTTCTGCTCAAACTATCATGAGTAATGATACCGAAGAATATAACAGCAACATTTTGTACTGTACACTGCATAACAGGTGTCGAGAATAGAATTCAGCACTGCTTAATGTGTATGATATCTCATTTCATTCTTTAAAAAGATAAGATTAAAATGCAACGATGGATTATTCTTCTGCACAGTAAAATATATTCAGAACTAATTTTACTTCCTTGTTTTATGTTAGCTGTATGATTCCACCCTCCATGCCTTCACCTTTTCTTCTTCAACGCTCAGAGAGGAAGTCCAACTCCACTTCATTGTTCCAAAATCAAAGGAACATAATTTTATTTTCAGTCAGCTAGGAGGGCAACTGGAAAGTATGAAGTTGCCACTTGTTACCGACAAGGTAGGTTTTTGTCTGTGTAGGCAGCTGTTGTTATGGCTGTTGTTCTCCTGCTGCAACCCGCACTACAGCCTCCGTATTTACAGTGGTGTACTGCGCGTGGTTAGTAGGGAGTATACGGAAGGCTGTGGATGCAAGCTCCAACTCTCTTCCCTCCCCCCCCTTCCCAGTAATGTGAATACGCCTATCTTGCTCAGTAAAGCATTTGTTGTGGTTCACTGCATCTACCGACTCTACTCATTATTTTAAGCTCAAGGAAGGACAGTCTGAAACGACAATCTTGCTGCCATTTGCTTAAGACTGGTCCCTTGATGAAACAGGATTGATTGGAGAATTTTACCATTTCTTCTCTCATTTATCACGAGCAAGTTGCAACATAAGCATGTTCGGCAGAAGAGATTGAGTGTGTTTATTGTGAGGTACTGAAGCTTTTTCAGCTTTTAAGTTGGGAAGAGAAGCTGCTTTCCTGCAACATAGTTAAAAGGAGTTGGCACATTCTGCCCACTTTCACCATAACTGCCATCATTTTATTGTCTTGATCTTAGGTTTTCTGTTGATGGTTTTGATCCAACAATGACCTGGCTTGTGTTAAGGGATGGGCCAGCTAAGAATAGAGAAGAAGCTGTTAATGCTTCAAGAAAAATAGTTTTTCTCATCAGTCACCAATTTTATTATTCAAAGGTTTGGAAAGTTATAAAGAGACATGTATAGCTCTGAATCTAGAACTTATGAAAAATGGACAGACCATCATGTGGCTGGAATGACCTGCATCCTTAAAAACATTTCCATCAAAATAATGTCTGTTCTTCCTGTGGGAAACACTTGAAAACAACAGTCAGGCCCCATTTTAACATATGAGAACTATGCCATAATTTGATTACATCTGAGAAATGATTAGCTTTTTTGTAGATTCCTTCCATTCTCTCCCATATACCAATTGAACACATTGTTAAAGTAGGATTTTAAGAGCAGAATTATTTAGTGCATAATAAATCAGCCTTTTATTTGTGGCAGGTTCGTCTTCTTTGCTTAGATGGTCATAAATGGTAAAATGTTGAGTATTGTCTATATAATGATCACTTGGGCAATAAGCTTATTGTCATATACATTGTATAATGTACATTTTGACTGAAATTCTTGCTGCAACTGAACAAATACTTCATCAAAAAATGACAAAATCTAAAAAGAAACTCCAATAGTTCACTTACCATATTTGACGGCATATGGGACCCTCCTTTTTACCCAAAATAAATCACCCAAAAAATTGCTCCGGGTCTCATACGTGAAAGTGAAATTTTGGAGAGCATGCTATTGCTACCTGTCCTGGTATCAAGATCCCCTCCTGTCATCAAGGCCCAGCATCAGGGAGGGAGGGATTGAAGCCCTTCCCTGAGTGCCACCGCTCCTCAACGTATCCCCCCCAAGCGTCGCCACTCCTAACTCAAACCCCTGCCACCCCTAACCCTAACCCCAACCCCTCCAAGCACTGCCGCCACCGCTGCTGCCATTATCCCAGACATAGAAGGTACAATTAGCTGTTTGTCCCACCATTCGCAGTCAATGAAATAATGCCAAATAAAACTTGGACCTGTTTATGCAGTAAATACACTGAAACATGTACAGTTTAATTTTTAAAACTTCTTAAGCCTGGCAACTATCGGCCTGTAAGTTTGACGTCTGTGGTAGGTAAATTAATGGAGAAAATTCTTAGAGATAGTACTTATAAACATCTGGATAGACAGGGTCTGATCAGGAGTACTCAACATGGATTTGTGGGAGGAAGGTCATGTTTGACCAATCTGATTGAATTTTTTGAAGAGGTGACTAGGAATGTGGATGAGGGTAGCGCAGTGGATGTTGTCTATATGGACTTCAGTAAGGCCTTCGATAAGGTACCACATGGAAGGTTAGTTAGGAAGGTGCAGTCTTTAGGTATAAATTTTGAGATAGTCAAATGGATTGAACATTGGCTGAAAGGGAGAGGCCAGAGAGTGGTAGTGGATAATTGTCTGTCAGGTTGGAGGCCGGTGACCAGTGGTGTGCCTCAAGGATCTGTATTGGGCCCATTGTTGTTCGTTATATACATTAATGATCTAGATGATGGGGTGGTGAATTGGATTAGTAAATATGCAGACGATACTAAGATAGGTGGAATAGTGGATAATGAAGAAGGTTTTCTAGGATTGCAGAGGGATTTGGGCTGCTTAGAAAAGTGGGCTGAAAAATGGCAGATGGAATTTAATGCTGATAAGTGTGAGGTGCTTCATTTTGGTAAGAAGAATCAGAATAGGACATATGTGGTAAATGGGAGAGCATTGAGGAATACAGAAGAGCAGAAAGATTTAGGAGTGACGGTACATCGTTCCCTGAAGGTAGAAACTCACGTGAATAGGGTGGTGAAGAAGGCTTTTAGTATGCTGGCCTTTATCAATCATTGCATGGAATATAGGAGTTGGGAGGTGATGTTGAGATTGTATAAGACGTTGGTGCGGCCTAATTTGGAGTTCTGTGTGCAGTTCTGGTCGCCTAATTATAGGAAGGATATAAACAGAGTGGAGAGAGTGCAGAGAAGGTTTACCAGAATGTTGCCTGGGTTTAAGCATCTGGAGTATGGGGAGAGATTGGACAGATTGGGTCTTTATTCTTTGGAGCGTAGAAGGTTGAGAGGGGATTTGATAGAAGTATTTAAGATTATGAAAGGGATAGACAGAGTGGATGTGGATAGACTATTTCCGTTAAGAGGAGGAAAGATTAAAACAAGAGGACATGAGTTAAGAATTAAGGGGCAGAGGTTTAGAGGTAACATGAGGGGGAACTTCTTTACTCAGAGAGTGGTAGCTGTGTGGAATGATCTTCCGGGAGAAATAGTGGCGGCGGAGTCAATTGTATTATTTAAGAAAAGGTTGGACAGGTATATGGATGAGAGGAAGATGGAGGGTTATGGGCATTGTGCAGGGAGGTGGGATTAGAAAGGGGTGTTTGGTTCGGTGCGGATTAGAAGGGCCTAATGGCCTGTTTCCATGCTGTAATTGTTATTATTAATGTTCCCTGCTGAAATGGGGGTCTTATCTGCCTGTGGGTCTTGCATGCTCTCAAATGTAATTGAATTTTCAAAAAAAGACAATACATACAAATAAAGAGATAATGTTCACAGTTACCTTCATGCAAAAATCGGTCACAATAATAAATCAAACAATATTTTTGTGATGTCAGAAAGTATATAGTGATCAGACAGGAAGTGGACAAGGTACAGAATCTGATGAATGGTTCCATCGCTTTCTTCAAGCTTCTGGTTTTTATCTTGTAGAATTCAGACTATGTTAAGAGTCCAGTCTTTACACCAACTAGTGGACACTATGAACATGGTCTCTTCAATTTGTATCACGCAATGGATGGTGCTAACCACTTGCATGTGCTGGTTATCAAGGAACACGAGATGGCCATCTACAAGAAATATTGGCCAAACCACATTATGCTGATCTTACCGAGCATCTTCAACAACTCTGGAGTTGGTATGTTTGAAAAGCAATTGGCTTCCAATTGTTTCTTAACTCCTGGTTTTGATTTATTGATTTCATCTGGTACAAAGTTTTTACTGGAGAGTTAATAGATGTTTGGTTGCTGTAACTCAAATAGGTTGGTCCAGGATTTTAAAGGGATATATCTCTATTCCAGGAAATATTCATAACATGTGTTAGTTTATTCTTGCTTAAGAACTTAAATCATTCCATTTAATGTTAATATGTCTAACTTTTGCATAATGTGGTTCTGTTGCTGTTATCCAATGATTGTTTGAATAATAGTTGTATGCTTTATATAGTGGTCTTTCCTCAATATTTCAAGGACATTATGAGAAAGCCTTAATTTTGAATCCTCTTAAGATTAATATTTTTGAGTTCAGTGCAGTCTGTCTGCGAGTCAATAGTGTACCAAAAAAAAGTCTAACACGAAACCGAATATCCTTTCTCACATCAAATCAGATTTGGCTTCAGCTAATTTCACTCTTTTATGGATACAAACCAGGATTGGACAACAGAGTTGACTGACGGAGCAGGCATAAAGGACTTTCTACTGGCAAGATAGAGCATGGAAACAGCCCCTTTGTTCCTCCAAATCTATGACGGCCATGACCCACTGATTTCCACTAATCCTACACTAATCCTGTTTTTTTTATTCTCGCTATATTTCCAATGTCTCCCCCCAGATTGTACAGTGCACCTGGGATAATTTACTGGTGCTAATTAATTCACCAATCAGAAAGTCTTTGGGATATGGGAAGAAATCAGAGCACCAGGAGGAAACTCCAGAGGAGTATCCAGGGTGGTATTGTGGACTTCCGTTCCAAACATTGGAAGCATGTAAAGCCTCGACACAAGCCACAAAAGATGCACAGCATCTCATAAACTATCTGATAAACATATGCCTATCCCCAATACATGACCCACCATGTGCCCTGTTTGTCGAAAAGTTTGTAGTTCCCGCATCAACCATCTCAGAACCCACAAAATCAAAGTGCAAATAAATAAATCCCAAGAAACTCGCTAAAAGTATTCTATGGAAAGTGAATTGGGATATTATGAACAGGAGCAAAACATGAACCCCAATGTATTTTCTTTTGCACTACATGATTTTATTCGATTTAATCCTCTGATGCGCATTCCTGTTATTTATGTTCTAGGTGCAGCTCACTTTTTGATTAAAGAGCTCTCTTGCCATAACTTGGAATTGGAACGTAATCGTCAGGAGGAGTTTGGAATTAAACCCCAAGACGTGTGGCCATTTATTATAATTGCAGATGATTCTTGTGTGTTGTGGTACAGCCTCAATACTGAAATCCCTAAGAACACTTCCAGGTAATTAATAACATCTCAAATTCAACTGTAAATTTTTCTGTTGTTTGAATCAGATTTGTTCACCTTTTGCTCTGCACCTACCCATCTATATGACTACCTAATGAAGTAAGTTCATTGTTATTTTCACTTTATTTTACAGCTGTTTGAAATGTAATGATTTTTCAAGGAAAGGTATTTTCTTGTCAATGTAAACAGATAATTACAGTCAGGCACAAGAAAAAATGAAAACAAGAATAAAATCAGGTGTCTTTAACGTGTTTACTTTGCTGAATGTGAGTGAAAATTAAACATGGATCCACTTAGATTTCTATTTTTAAGAATCTCTATTGCAATAGTTTAAAACACACTATTTCAGAATTTATTATGGATCATTTATTCAGTGTCAGATATTTAGCAATTTTTTTGTACTTGATGAGATCAACAAACAACATTCAGATAACCCATCAGATAATCAGATTTTACTGACATTTGCAGATGAATTTTTTGCAGGTCATCTGGGATCAGGACTGAGTCCACAACTGTTTACAATGTACAGGCATGATGTGGAATAGGGAACCAAGTGTAGCATACAGGTTTGATTGTGTAGCATATATGGATTAAAAGAGAATTAAAGAGAATGCACTAAATTGAAAGGAAAATTGTGCAGAGCCTGCAGAGAGGTATGGACAGGTTAAGTGAATGGGGAAGTGTCTGGAAGATGGAGTACAATGTTGGTATTTGTGAGGTCGTCCACTTTGAAAGAAGAGAAAAAAATGTAGATTGGATTATTATTAATTGGTGAAAGGTTGCAGTCATGTTGTGCTTGGGAGTGCTTGTGCATGAATCTCAAAAAGTTGGTTTGCAGAAGCAAAAGTAATCAAAAGGCAAGGTGTTTTCCTCCATTGCTGAAGGGATTGTGTTTGAAAGCAACAGGAGCCCACACCTGGAGTACTGTGTGCATTTTTAAATTTAGAGATGCAGCGCAGCAATAGGGCTTTCCAGTCTAGGAACCCACGCCACCCAATTATACCCATAAGCAATTACGCTACAAACCTCCGTATGACTAGAATGGTGGAGGAAACCAGAATGCCCAGAGGAAACCCGCATGATCAAGGGAAGGATGTGCCTGGTCTCCTTACTTAAGAAAGAATGTATGGACTTCAGCAGCATGCAGAGGTGCTTCACCAGGTTGATTACAGAGATGAGGGAGTTAGACAACACAGTTAGACTACATTAAGTTTCCTGGGACTATATATGCTAAAATTTAAAAGATTGAGAGGGCATCTTATAGAAATATTAAATTATGAAAGCAATAGATTAGATAGGAGCAGGAAAATTATTTCCACTGGTGGGTGAGACTAGAACTAGGGAACATAACCTCAAGAGAAGATTTAAGACAGAGGTGAGGATGAACTACTTCTCCCAGAGAGGGGTGAATTTGTGGAATTCTCTTCCCAAGGAAATGATAGAAGTCGCCTCTTAAATATACTCAAGAAAGATAGACACAGATGTTTGCATAGTAATTAAGTGTTATGGGGAAAAGGCAGGTAAGTGGAGCTGAGTACATTGTCGGATCAGTCATGATCTCATTCAATGGCAGAGCAGGCTCAGGAGGTCAGATGGCCTACTCCTGCTCTAATGGAAGATTTCTTCCATTCACGCAGCAGGATCCAAAGAGCCACAGTGACAGCAAATGACCTTCTCACATCTGAATAATAGCATCTCAGGCAATGGCACAATCTCTCAAAACTGCCTCTCCTCTGTATCCTGCACATTTGACTTGACCCCTTCCTTCCCCCAGCCCCTGCAGATGCAACAACAGGGTTCCTATGTCCATCCCTACCAACCCACCAGCCTCTGCCCTCAACATATATTTCTTTGCCATTTCCACTACCTATAATGAGATCCCATCACCAGGCACATCTAATTGGAGGAAGAAGCTGAGTATCACTGTAATAGTGAGCGTCTGTGTAGAGGGGCGGTCATTGTCAGAGTGGGCTGAGTCAGAGTGGAAAGGCTTTGGCTCAACAGGCTTCAGTGAGAACAGGTAAGAGGGGAGGAATAGTAGGAGCTGAAGTAAGAAAGGACCACCCTATTTAAGGAACAAAAAGGATTCAGCAGGTAGGCACAGGTAAGGACAGGTTTAAGATATCATATATTTTGTTTCTCTAGTCATAAATAGTGGGAAAGGCAGTCAAGGCAGGGAAATGCTCCTCTTGCAGAATGTGGGTCATCAGGGAAGCCAGCAGTAGCTCTGCTGACTTAATTTG
Organism: Narcine bancroftii; assembly: GCF_036971445.1. Taxonomy (NCBI): domain Eukaryota; kingdom Metazoa; phylum Chordata; class Chondrichthyes; order Torpediniformes; family Narcinidae; genus Narcine; species Narcine bancroftii. Next base: position 147,785,637 of record NC_091474.1, read on the forward strand.
CGAGGTGCATTCAGCTGTAGCTCTTGACAAGCTGAGTTAAGGAATTGAAGATGGGGTTGATGAATTCCAGACCATTCAGGAAGCAGAGGGGATGATAAACAGGAGTTGCATGGACACTATCACACCTAGGAGGGAGGAAGAGGGTAGATGGATGGCAGGAGAGGGAAAGGGAACAGACAGGCAATTGGTGAAGGGTGGGGGGGTCAACCTACCTGTGATAAGCCACGTCAATCAGGTCTTTGGCATGCAGTCTGGTCCTGTGACTAAGAAGGGAAGGGAGGAGAAGAGGTGAGCTGTAGTGATAGGGATTCCATAGTTAGGGGGACAGATAAGAGGTTCTGTGGAAGAGAATGAGTATTCTGGATGGTATGTTGCCTCCTTGGTGCTGGGATCCAAGATATCTCAGATCGAGTTCACAGGAGGAAGGGTGAGCAGCCAGATGTTGTAGAAGTGGTGAGGAGATCCTGCAAGAAGAGTTCCAGGTGTTAGGCACTAGGTTAAAGGATAGCATCTGCAGGGTAGTGATCTCAGGATTGCTACCCATGCCATGTGCTAGTGAGGTTAGAAATAGGAGGATAATGCAGCTTAACACGTGTCTAAAGACATGGTATAGCAGGGAAGACTTCAGGTTTCTGGATCATTGGGCTCTTTTCCATGGAAAGTGGGACCTGCTCTGGTGGGATGGTTTGCATCTGAAGTGGAGAGGAATTGATATCCTTGTGGGAAGATTTGCTAGTGCTGCTCTGGTGGGTTTAAACTAGATTTGCAGGGGGATGAGAACCAGAGTGTCAGAGAAGATAGAGGAGATGAGGAGGGAAAAGATGATGTGAAAATTGCAGATACCATTAGAAGTTGAATGGGGTGGAAATGTTCTGAGGTATCCATTTCAATGCAAGGAGTATTATAGGAAAGGCAAGTGAGCTTAGAGCATGGATTGGCACGTGGAATTATGACAATGTGGCTATTAGTGAAATGGTTACAGGAGGGCCAGGACTGGCAGCTAAATTTTCTGGGCTTCCATTGGTTTAGATGTGATAGAGTGAGGGGATGAAAGGGGAAAGAGTGGGATTGGTTGTCAGGGAAAATATCACAGATGTGCTCAGGTTGGACTGACCAGAGGGCTTGTTTACTGAGGCTATATGGGTGGCACTGAGGAATGGGAAAGGTATGACCACACTCATGGGGTTGCATTATTGACCACCAAATTGTCAGAGAATTGGAGGAGCAAATCTGTCAAGAGATAGCAGGCACCTGCAGGAAACATAAAGTTGTGATTGTAGGAGATATTAGTTTTCCACACAGTGACTGGGACTCCCATACTGTAAAAGGGCTGGATAACTTAGAGTTTATCAAATGTATTCAAGTAAGTTTTCTAAATCAATATATAGAGGTACCAACTGGAGAAGAAGCAATACCGGATCTCCTTTTAGGGAACAAGACAGGACAGGTGACAGAATTATGTGTAGGGGGACATTTTGGGTCCAGTGATCATAATGCCATTAGTTTCAAGTTAATTGTGGAGAATGATTGGTCTGGGCCTCTGGTTGAGATTCTAAATTGGAAAAAGGCTAATTAGGAGGTAATGAGAAATGCGTAAGGGTTAAAATGTATTCCATGCTTGCAAGCAAATTCTCTTTGTAGCTTTCAAGATGTTGTTTACATATTCTTTGCTGTCTCCTAGCAACATCTTTAATCCAAGGTTAGCCAGCTTTTCTTTGTTTACTAAAGAGATAAAGATGCTTGGGTTTTAGTTCATTTGTTCTACAAAATGGAAGGAATTAGAATGTTCTAACAATTTTTATTGACTGTCTAACAATGTTTTAGCACCATCTAACAACATTTAACAGCTTGTAACAGCTTGTGTACAGCAACTGATAATAACATTAACAATGTTTAATATTGTTTAATAAACTTCGTAAAACTCAACTCAACTTTAGTGCAGATATGTTTGAATGAGTCATAGACAACAACAACAACGTTCTGATATCCTCTAAACGATTATAAATGAAAATAGTCACTATGAAAAGATCTGAAATGCGTGGATTGGGATAAGTTGTATTCAGGTAAAGTTGTGGTATGTAATGGAAGACCTTCAAAGGTGAAATTTGGAGAGTACAAAGTTTGTATGCTCCTCTCAGGATTAAAGGTGAGATTAGCAGACATAGGGAAGCATGGTTTTCAAGATATATTGAGAATCTGGTTCAGAAGAAGAGAAAGATGTATAGAAGGTATAGGCAAAATGGAGGAAATTAGGTACTTGAGGAGAACAAAATTGCAAGAAAACCCTCTTTAAAGAAATCAGGAAGGCTAAAAGAAGCCACAAGTTTGCTTTGCCAGAGAATGTGAAGGAAAATCCTAAGGGTTTCTACTGGTATATTAAGACCAAAAGGATAGCAAGGGATAAAATAAGTACCATTAAAGATCAGAGTGGTCAGCTTTATCTGGAACCAAAAGAGATGGGGGAGATTTTAATTTCTTTTTCATCAGTATTCACTAAGGAAGAGGGCACAGAGTTGTGGGAAGTCAGGAAAGCAAGTGTGGTCATGGAATCTATACAGATTGAAGAGGAGGAAATGCTTGCTGTCTTAAAGCAAATAAGGGTGGATAAATCCCCAGGGCCTGACAAGATATTCCCTTGAATTTTGAAGGAGGCTAGTGGAAAAATTACAAGGGCTCTGGCAGAAATATTTAAAATGTCCTTTGTCACGGGTGTGGAGCCGAAGGATTGGAGGGTAGCTCATGTTGATCCGTTGTTTTAAAAAGGCTCCATAAGTCACCCAGCTGCGCTGGATGGGTCACGTCTCCAGAATGGAGGACCATCGCCTTCCCAAGATCATGTTATATGGCGAGCTCTCCACTGGCCACCGTGACAGAGGTGCACCAAAGAAAAGGTACAAGGACTGCCTAAAGAAATCTCTTGGTGCCTGCCACATTGACCACCGCCAGTGGGCTGATAACGCCTCAAACCGTGCATCTTGGCGCCTCACAGTTTGGCGGGCAGCAACCTCCTTTGAAGAAGACCGCAGAGCCCACCTCACTGACAAAAGGCAAAGGAGGAAAAACCCAACACCCAACCCCAACCAACCAATTTTCCCCTGCAACCGCTGCAATCGTGTCTGCCTGTCCTGCATCGGACTTGTCAGCCACAAACGAGCCTGCAGCTGACGTGGACTTTTTACCCCCTCCATAAATCTTCGTCCGCGAAGCCAAGCCAAAGAAAAAGAAAATAAGTCACCCTGGAAATTATAGGCCAGTGAGCCTGACATCAGTTGTAGGTAAATTATTGGAAGGTGTTCTAAGAGATTGGCTAAACGATTATTTGGATAGCCTGAAAATAATTAGGGATAGTCCCAACGTGGCTTTTTGTATATGGTAGATCGTGTTTAAAACATTTTGTAGAGTTTTTCGAGGAGGTTACAAGGAAAGTTTATGAAGGAAAGGCTGTGAATGTTGTCTATATGGGCTTTTGTAAGGCCTTTGAAAAGCTCCCATATGGGATGTTAGTCAGGAAGGTTCAGACACTAGGTATTCATTGTAAGGTAAACTGGATTCGATAATGGCTGGATAGAAGAAGCCAGAGAGTAGTGGCAGATGATTGCTTCTCAGATTGGAGGCCTGTGAGTAGTGGTGTGCCTCAGGGGTCAGTGCTGGGACTGTTGTTGTTTATCATCTATATCAATGATCTGGATGATAATATGCTAAATTGGATCAGTAAGTTTGCAAATGACCTAAAGATCAGAAGCTTTGTTGTGAACAGCAAAGGTTTTCAGAGCTTGCAGAGGGATCAGGATCAGCTGGAAAAATGGGCTGAAAAATAGCAGATGGAATTTAATGCAGACATGTGTGAGGTGTGGCATTTTTGAAGGACAAACCAAGAAAGGATATACATGGAATGCAGTAGAACAGAGAATTGTGGGAATGCATAATTCCCTGAAAGTGGTGCCACAGGTTGATGGGGTTATAAAGAGAGCTTTTGGCATATTGGCCTTCATAAATCAAAGTACTGAATACAAAAGTTGGGATGTTATGGTAAAGTTGTATAAGAGTTTGGTGAGGCCAAATTTGGAGTATTGTATGCTGTTTTGGTTACTTTACTACAGAAAATTATCAATAAGATAGAAAGAATGCAGAGAAGATTTATTAGGATGTTGCCTGGACTTCAGGAATTGAGTTGCAGGGAAAGGTTAAACAGTTTAGGACTTCATTCCTTGGAATGTAAAGAATGAGGGAAGATTTGATATAGGTATTTAAAATTATGAGGGGGGATACACAGAGATAACATAGACTAATTCCACAGAGGGTAGATAAGATACAAACCAGAGGACATGGGTTAAGAGTGAGCATGGAAAAATTTAGGGGGAACATGAGGGGCAACTTCTTCACACAGAGAATGGTGGATGTGTGGAACAAGCTGAAGTGGTAGAGGCGGGTTTAATTTTAATTTTTATCTGGAATATTTTATTTTAATTTTTTAAGACTCATAGAGAACATTATTACATACATTATATAAATAGTATTTTAAAATTACAGAGTCTCATATGATTTCCAAAATCTCATCCTCCCTCCCAACTGCTAAGATAAAAAAAAATGTCCAAAAAAGAAGGGGTGCTTGAGCTGCCTTCATTAATTAGTTCATGTCTTGATCTTCAGGAATATTATTTAAACATTTTTGGGGAAGTTAATTATGTCCTTAAGCCAAAATGATTCAAATAAGGTTGCCATATTTTAACAAACACATAATATTTCTTACTCAGATTATGTTATATTTTTCAGGCAGCCACAACTTTGCATTTCCATATCCCAGCAAGTAAAAAGCAAGGGGGAGTTGGACTTCCCTATAACAGCTGTGCATCTCCTGGCTATCACTAGTGCAGTCCTCACAAACTGTATTTGATAGTTTTGTGGCAACAACCATAAGTTCTGGATCCAATGGAAAATCTATAATTTTTGTCAAAGTTTCTGCCAAATCATACCAAAAGGATCTTGCTTTAATTTTAACATTCAAGAGGAATTTGGAGGGATATGGAGTGGGTGTAGGTCAGTGGGACTAGGCAAAAAATATAATTCAGCGCAGACTAGAAGGGCCGAAGGGTCCTGTTTCTGTTCTATTGTGTTCTATGGTTCCCTCCTCCATTTTCTGTGGGAATCGTTCACTCCTGGGCACCCTCATCCACTCATCCCTTTCCACCTTTGACCATAAGGCATGCTTGCACTTACACCTCCTCCCTCACCACCATCTAGGGCCCTGAACAGTCCTTCCAAGTGGAGCAACACCATGTGAATCTGTAGGGATCCCAATATGGCCTCTTGTATATCGGGGAGACTGGATGCAGATTGGGAGATTGTTTTGCTTTGCTTTGCACCTTCACTCTGCAAGAGTAAGGACCTTCCAGAGCCCAACTATTTTAAATTCACTTACCATCACACTGACTGTCTGTCACTGGCGTCATGTACAGCCAAAATGAGGCTATCCACAAATTTGAGGAACAACACCATATATTCTATCTCAACAGTCTCCAACCAGACAGCTTCATATTGACCTCCAATTTCCGTGAAACCCCTTCCCAGTTCTCTCTCTTTCCCTCCCCCTCTGTCTTCTTCCTTCAGTTCTCCTATCATAGAGCTCTTTCTTAGCCCTCTGCCCTCTCCCCTGTCACTTGTTAACTTATTTCTTTTCTATCTTCTCACCTGAATCCACCTATTACCTCTTAACTGTTAGCTTGTGCTCTCCCCCCACCCCTTTCTGCCCTCCACCCCTCTTGCCTTTTTATGCTGGTATCTGCCTGATTTTCATCTCTCTTGACGAAGTGTTCAGTCCTGAAATATTGACTGCCTTTTACTTCATATGGATACTGCTTGACCTGCTGAGTTTCTCCAGCACTTTTGCGCACTACTCTGAACTGGCAAACTAGATTCTAAATGCACATCTGTCGAATAAGGAACAGACCTTCAAAGTACAATCAAAAGTGATGGGAAAACTGCCTCAAGTGTTAATATTTAAGAAAATGCATAAAGGTTATTATTGGTATTTCTGGTAATTTATGAAACACAGGTCAAATAAATTAATGTCAATTAAGGCATCTGCTAGTTTGGAAAAATAACTCCAGATAGCAATAAATCTATATCTGAATGCATAAAAAAAAGGGTATTTTAATCAGTGTTTTCTTCTCCAACCATTAGAACTATTCACTGTATGAGGAATAATATGCCCTCTTTCTTGTCAACTTTAACCAATTACCCTTACTATGAACTAACTGAATTTTAAATTTTAATCTTTTTTGATGACAGTGTACCTTGTGAAAAAGCAGTGGTGGAGAAAAATGTTTCTTTCAAGCATGTACTCCAGCATATTGAGGCAACTACTCAAATCTCACACTACGCTCTTTGTGGGATCCGAAAGTGGTCTAGTAAAGTAAGCGGCCTGTACGTGGCGGAACCTTTCTCTTGCTGTCATCTACATGACCTTTTGATGCTGAATGTGGATTTGACTCAAAATATCCAGTACAATCAGAACAGGTAAGTTAACGAATGTTGCTCTTCATTTATTTTGTGAGGTTTTTACATAAACCACCTAAAATTGTACTACTTTAACTTCAAGAAAACATCATCACAACTTGAATTATGAGAAAATGAATTTGCACCTGTTGAGAAATTCATCCTTGTTTGTGGCACTAAATGTCCAATATAGAAATGTTCCCCCATTCTTCTTTCACCAAAACACATTCTATTGAATTCAGTGGAACAAATTTCACAGGCAGATGGGCATGTGCACATCTGCTGAAGAGTGTTTTCAGCATGAGCGGGGGTAGGGGGGGGGGGTTAAATTTCTTGACAACCATTTCACGATTCTGTTCCAAAGCCAAATATTAGGTGTGGAAGTAGATTTGAGTATTTTGGGTGATATTCGATCTCAGAGAACTATCTTGCATAATTGACTACTGCTGCTGTAGAAACAGCTCTGGATGCAGGTAAATTCTGTGACTTTGTGTATTGGAGTTTCAAGAAGTGGTAGACCACTCTATCCCTCAAACAGAGAGCAAAATGGAGGACCACTCCTAATGGGGAAATGTACAATTAGCTCCACACCAGTGCATGAAAGTGCCATCCAACAAAATCCCATTTGGTGATTGAATATTTATTTTGTTGTCTTCAGTCTGAAATATGTCTAACATTAATGCTCACAAGAAATATTTCATATCATGCATCAGCAAAACGATTGATATCTCGTTTCAGATTTACCTGTGGTGATGTAGATTTCAACCTCCGAGTTCACAGTGCTGGTCTTCTTATCTGTCGTTTTAATTGCTTCAGTGTTATGAAGAAGCAAATTTCCATTGGTGGACACAAAACTTTTCTCATTAAGTCAAAGGTATTCCAAAAGGAATATAAAAATTTCTTGATGAAAATGTAAGAGTTTTTGATAGGACCAGTAGTTTTTACCAACACATTTTTTTCTACAGTTGTTTTGCTTCCCTTTTAATCAATGGATAAACCTTGTTTGTCTCAGAAAAGACAAGAGTACACTGATGGATAAACAAATATCCTGTTTAACTGGATGTTAGCTTATGAGCTCCCTTAGTGCTATACTGGTATTAGGCACAGGTCTTCCAGCTCACTTTGCCTGAAGTGTTGGTCAATGAAATGCCAGGTAGCATGGTTTGGAAAAAGGTCAGTTTTGCTCTACCCTAACTTGTGCCTTTATATAACTTTCTGAAGGTGGATAGATTAAAGTCATTAGTCACAAACAATAATTACATCTCAGCAATATATCATCCATCTCTTAAACGAGTTCACTGTGCTCTTTTTTTAAATTTCTGTATAGACCATGGTTACAATTTAATATTGTTAATTTCCAGACAATATACGCTGTGATACCAATGTGATAATGCATGTGACCTATCTTGCTATAGAATAATTAAGTACATCATATCTTAATAATTTCAGCATAGCGCCTTCTAGGAAAAGATGGATTTTTGCCCAGAGCAACAGTTGTTCTCTGTGTTGACTCTCTTCTTGCTTCATGTTTATAAAGCCAGTGATTTGTCAGGGAGCAGAGGACAGTGCAAATGGGAGTTTGCAGCTTGCTTCATCATATTTCACATCACATTTTGGTAAATGTCAAGAAAACAAGACATCCATTTCTGGGAAATGGGTGTGACATAACAAACAAATAAACAAGGCAAGCATTTATTGTTTATTCTTGTTTCCTTTTGAGGTGGTTCTGATGACAACCATTTCCCTAGTGGTTTGTTAACAGTGAAGTGGTGAAGCAGTTTAGAGTCAACCCCTTTGTGCTGGGATTGTTGTCATTTATTGACGAGGATGGAAGGATTATCTGCAGGTTTGTAGGATTGTTAAGAAGGCCTTTGGGATGCTGGGCCTCATTAGTAGGAGAATTGAGTTCAAGTGTCGGGAGGTTATATTGAATCTCTACAAATCTCTGGTGAGACCACACTTAGGGTATTGTGCTCAGTTCTGGTCGGAAGGATGTGGAAGCTATGGAGAGGATGCAAAGGAGATTTACCAGGATGTTGCCTGGATTGGAAAATAAGGCCTATTAGGCAAGTTTAGCAGAGATAAGATTTCTCTTTGGAATAAATAAGGATGAGTTGGTGTCTTAATAGAGGTCTACAAGATACTGAGAGCCATAGATAAGGTAGACAGCCTGCACTTTTTTTCCAGGGTGAGAGTGGCAGAGGACATCTGTACAAAGTGAAGGGAGGAAAGTTTAGGGCAAGGTTTTTATACCGAGAGTTGTGGGTGCCTTGAATGCCTGGCAAGGGGTGGTGGTGAAAGATGAAACATTAGAGGCATTTAAGAGACTCTTACACAGGCACATGGATGAAAGAAAAAAAGAACGTTAAGCGGTAGGAAGGTTTTGGTATTTTTTTGGGAGGAATATATAGATCAGCATAACATTGAGGGCTGAGGGGCTTGTACTGTGCTGTAATATCTTAAAATCTTAAAAAAATTATACATGCAGGATGGTAATGGGCCATGAGATCGTGCCCCCAAATACACCAGTCATGTTGGAGGCTATGCTAACTTTGCCATCCCTACAAGAAACCGAAATGACTATCAATAAACTTAACAATTAGCAGTATGTGGGGCTGAGTCTAAAGTTGACGGAAGTCAAAGTTTTGGATGCAGACTTAATCATCCATTTCAGTTTGTGTTTACATTCCCACTTCTCTTTAGTCGGGCATTAAATACAGTCAGAAAGGCCATCTTTATTTTAGTGTCTCGTTGAATGTCTGTTACACTTTAATACTTTTATATCTTGTCTAGCTCAAGCTCAAAAAAAAGCTATTTTATGATCATACTGTATACATTTGCCCACATTACAGGTTCCTGATGTGCCAATGTCAATTTCTCCATCTCAATATATCTGTGCTCCAGACAGCAAACACACATTTTTAGCGGCACCTGCTCAGTTACTGCTTGAAAAATATTTGCAACAGACCAGCAACAATCTTTTTCCATTGTCTGTGAAGAACCACAATCATCCAGTGCTGTCAATGGATTGCTATCTTAACTTGGGACAAGAGGTATGGCACTAATCTCATAAAATGTCCTCTCTCTCCCTCCCTCCCCTTCTCTCATTTATAATTGAATTAATAAATAAATGTTTTGCCTAGAGAACAGTTATGAAATATGAAAGGTCACAATTTTATTATCAGGTTTCAGCCAGTACACCACAGCACATTGTTATCAAATAACAACATAATCCTTGTATGACACTACTTGAGTTTTAATTCTGGCTGACTTTTAGAGAGTAATCTGGCCTGGTGTAGAGAGGGATTTTCTTTTTTGGTAACAAGAAGTCATAGAACCTGGGGAGCTGGGTGAGATGAGGAGGATGACATTACCGAGTGGGAATACGTAGAATACATGAAGCTTAAGGTTTGTAGTTGAAGGAGAGTCACGTAACTTCCATGGATACTTTTCTGATCCTGATTTTTAGAAAGTATCATAAGATGATGAGGCTTCGATAAGGACAAGGTGTGAGCATTTGTGTATCAACTCTCCATGAATGCCACCATGTAAATCCAATTATTTGCCAGATTACTGTGATATCAAAGGCCATGTTTGTCAGTGAACAGATGTCCTCAAGAGAAATATGGAGGCATTGGTAGTTTTCAATCTACTGGACGAGAGTGTGAGGTGGCAGAAAGGATGTGGCAAGATGAGTTGGGTGGACATCATGAAGAGACATGCAGCAGGTAGAGTAAGTGGTGGTTTACTGTGAAGTGAGAAGTATATCACATTATCATGAATGTGGTGGTACAATGGCACATTCTTTGATCTTGCGGGGGCAGGCAGAGGTGAGAGGATAGCATGGTGAAATAACACTGGAGTCAGCTCTTTCTCCTTCCTAATTCTGGGTTGCAATGTCTTATTCTTTGTGAGCACAATTTAGTCCATCAGTTTTTCTCTCAAGCTTTTTCCTGGTAGTGCCTGTCAAGAAGACTTGTGCAGTTGAAGTCAACATATTCGAGGGGTGGACATGTTGGAATATGGTAGGAGATGTCGCCATATCATCAGATCTACCCCATGAAGCTCCTTGCGTTATTTGTTGCACAAGCAAATGTCGTGTTTGTCCACATAACCTGTTGCTTTCAGATCTCCTGATTTGAGTGAAGCTGCTATTGTTTCAACTTCTGGATCTTTGAGTATCTTCTTTCTTTGGCTTGGCTTCGCGGACGAAGATTTATGGAGGGGGTAAAAAGTCCACGTCAGCTGCAGGCTCGTTTGTGGCTGACAAGTCCGATGCGGGACAGGCAGACACGATTGCAGCGGTTGCAAGGGAAAATTGGTTGGTTGGGGTTGGGTGTTGGGTTTTTCCTCCTTTGCCTTTTGTCAGTGAGGTGGGCTCTGCGGTCTTCTTCAAAGGAGGTTGCTGCCCGCCAAACTGTGAGGCGCCAAGATGCACGGTTTGAGGCGTTATCAGCCCACTGGCGGTGGTCAATGTGGCAGGCACCAAGAGATTTCTTTAGGCAGTCCTTGTACCTTTTCTTTGGTGCACCTCTGTCACGGTGGCCAGTGGAGAGCTCGCCATATAACACGATCTTGGGAAGGCGATGGTCCTCCATTCTGGGGACGTGACCCATCCAGCGCAGCTGGACCTTCAGCAGCGTGGACTCGATGCTGTCGACCTCTGCCATCTCGAGTACTTCGACGTTAGGGGTGTAAGCGCTCCAATGGATGTTGAGGATGGAGCGGAGACAACGCTGGTGGAAGCGTTCTAGGAGCCGTAGGTGGTGCCGGTAGAGGACCCATGATTCGGAGCCGAACAGGAGTGTGGGTATGACAACGGCTCTGTATACGCTTATCTTTGAGGTTTTTCAGTTGGTTGTTTTTCCAGACTCTTTTGTGTAGTCTTCCAAAGGCGCTATTTGCCTTGGCGAGTCTGTTGTCTATCTCATTGTCGATCCTTGCATCTGATGAAATGGTGCAGCCGAGATAGGAAAACTGGTTGACCGTTTTGAGTTTTGTGTGCCCGATGGAGATGTGGGGGGGCTGGTAGTCATGGTGGGGAGCTGGCTGATGGAGGACCTCAGTTTTCTTCAGGCTGACTTCCAGGCCAAACATTTTGGCAGTTTCCGCAAAGCAGGACGTCAAGTGCTGAAGAGCTGGCTCTGAATGGGCAACTAAAGCGGCATCATCTGCAGAGAGTAGTTCACGGACAAGTTTCTCTTGTGTCTTGGTGTGAGCTTGCAGGCGCCTCAGATTGAAGAGACTGCCATCCGTGCGGTACCGGATGTAAACAGCGTCTTCATTGTTGGGGTCTTTCATGGCTTGGTTCAGCATCATGCTGAAGAAGATTGAAAAGAGGGTTGGTGCGAGAACACAGCCTTGCTTCACGCCATTGTTAATGGAGAAGGGTTCAGAGAGCTCATTGCTGTATCTGACCCGACCTTGTTGGTTTTCGTGCAGTTGGATAATCATGTTGAGGAACTTTGGGGGACATCCGATGCGCTCTAGTATTTGCCAAAGCCCTTTCCTGCTCACGGTGTCGAAGGCTTTGGTGAGGTCAACAAAGGTGATGTAGAGTCCTTTGTTTTGTTCTCTGCACTTTTCTTGGAGCTGTCTGAGGGCAAAGACCATGTCAGTGGTTCCTCTGTTTGCGCGAAAGCCGCACTGTGATTCTGGGAGAATATTCTCGGCGACACTAGGTATTATTCTATTTAGTAGAATCCTAGCGAAGATTTTGCCTGCAATGGAGAGCAACGTGATTCCCCTGTAGTTTGAGCAGTCTGATTTATCGCCTTTGTTTTTGTACAGGGTGATGATGGTGGCATCACGAAGATCCTGAGGCAGTTTACCTTGGTCCCAACAAAGCTTGAAAAACTCATGCAGTTTGGCATGCAGAGTTTTGCCGCCAGCCTTCCAGACTTCTGGGGGGATTCCATCCATACCTGCTGCTTTGCCACTTTTCAGTTGTTCGATTGCCTTATATGTCTCATCCAGGGTGGGAACCTCATCCAGCTCTAGCCTTAGGGGCTGTTGAGGGAGCTGGAGCAGGGCGGAATCTTGGACTGAGCGGTTGGCACTGAAAAGAGATTGGAAGTGTTCTGACCATCGGTTGAGGATGGAGATCTTGTCGCTGAGGAGGACTTTGCCGTCTGAGCTGCGCAGCGGGCTTTGGACTTGGGGTGAGGGGCCGTACACAGCCTTTAGAGCCTCGTAGAAACCCCTGAAGTCGCCAATGTCCGCGCTGAGCTGTGTTCGTTTGGCGAGGCTAGTCCACCACTCATTTTGGATCTCCCGGAGTTTGCGCTGAAGATGGCTGCATGCGCGACGGAAGGCTTGTTTCTTCTCTGGACAGGACGGCTTTGTAAGGTGAGCCTGGTGGGCAGCTCGCTTCTTTGCCAGCAGCTCCTGGATTTCCTGGCTGTTTTCGTCAAACCAGTCCTTGTTTTTCCTGGAGGAGAAGCCCAGTACCTCTTCAGTGGATTGCAGTATGGTAGTCTTCAACTGATCCCAGAGGGTTTCAGGGGACGGGTCCGTGAGGCGGGTTGCAACGTCGAGCTTTGCTTTGAGGTTTGCCTGGAAGTTTCCTCTCGCTTCGTCTGACTGCAGGTTTCCAACATTGAACCTCTTTCTGGGGGCTTTATTGTTCCTGGGCTTTGGCTTGAAGTGAAGGTTGAGCTTGCAGCGAACCAGCCGGTGGTCAGTGTGGCATTCCGCGCTAGGCATGACCCTGGTGTGGAGCACATCTTGTTTGTCACTTTCTCGCACCAGGATGTAGTCTAGGAGGTGCCAGTGTTTGGATCGGGGATGCATCCAGGTGGTCTTAAGGCTGTCCCTCTGCTGAAAAAGGGTGTTTGTAATGACAAGTCGCTGTTCTGCGCAGAGCTCCAACAGGAGGCGCCCATTGTCGTTGCACTTGCCGACGCCATGCTTGCCCAGGATTCCTGGCCAGGTTTCTGAGTCTTTGCCGACACGAGCGTTGAAGTCGCCCAGGATGACAACCTTGTCGGCTGTAGGGGTACGTTGGATGAGGTTGCGCAGGTCGGTGTAGAACTTGTTCTTTTCTGCTGGTTCCGCCTGGAGGGTTGGAGCATAGACACTGATGAGGGTGATGTGACGCTTGTTTTGAAGTGGGAGTCGCATGGACATGATTCGGTCCGAGAGGCCTGTAGGAAGGTTTTCGAGTTTGGAGGCAATGAAGCTCTTGACCATGAAACCTACACCAGATAGGCGTCATTCATCCGAAGGCTTGCCAGACCAGTAGAGTGTGTAGCCCGCGCCGCGTTCTTGGAGGCTGCCTACATCTGCCAGGCGGACTTCACTGAGAGCGGCTATGTCGATGTCAAGTCTGAGGAGTTCATGTGCAATGAGGGCAGACCGACGTTCAGGTCGGTGGCTGTCTGCCTTGTCTAGCATGGTTCTGATGTTCCAGCATGCTAGCTTGAGTTTGTGAGCATCTTTTGAGGGGGAGGACGTGGAGGGGGAGGACGTGGAGGGGGAGGACGTGGAGGGGGAGGACGTGGAGGGGGAGGACGTGGACCTGTCCTCGGGCCTGCGCAAAGGAGCTTTTAGGTGGAGTGCAGTGCGCGCAGTACTGGCCCCACCCTTTACACCCATGGTTCGTGTGCCGTGGCCAAGCAAGCTGGGACGTGGCAGCGAGGTCCTTGGGTCGTAGGTTTTATATCGGAGTGGCCTTCTCCTATGCAGGTTTCTTACCCGGGCTGGAGGGGCCTGCCTCCCCTCCTAGGTCGGTCCATACTGCCCGGACCGGGGCCGAGGCTGTCGCAGTTCACCCTGTGCCTGGATTGGGGCCGCCGCCTCCCACTCTCTGCTCGGATTGGGGCCTTCGCCTGCCCCACTCGACCGAGGCCGGGGCCGCCGTCTCCCCCTTGCTCCTGCCCGGATCGGGGCCGCCGCCGTCTACCCTTCGCCCGGACCGGGGCCGGGGCCGCTGCTGCTCTCCCTGTGCCCGGACTGGGGCCGCCGCCTCCCACTCCCTGTCCGGACCAGGGCCTCCGCCTGCCTCACTCGACCGAGGCCGGGGCCGCCGTCTCCCGCTTGCTCCTGCCCGTATCGGGGCCGCCGCCGTCTACCCTAAGCCCGGACCGGGGCCGGGGCCGCTGCTGAGTATATTACCACAGTAAAAGAAATGTACTGCAATTATTTACAAATTCTGAAGCTGAAACCTCTGTGTAAGTGAAAGTATAATCAGTGCACAATATTAAAGGGACATCTGTTAGGTTCTAAAATCCATTTACAAGTGGCCTAATCAAGGATAACAGGAGGGCAGCCCTAAAAGATTTCATTGGTTTCAAATGCTGACCTGAGTGGGAGCCGGAGGACTAGACCTATCCCCTCATCCAATTATCTGCTGCCTCGAGCTCACTTCACTTCAACTTTAGTTCTGCGCCATTAACATAGCAGCACTAGTGCCTTTGGAAGACTACACAGAGTCTGGAAAAACAACCAACTGAAAAACCTCACAAAGATAAGCGTATACAGAGCCGTTGTCATACCCACACTCCTGTTCGGCTCCGAATCATGGGTCCTCTACCGGCATCACCTACGGCTCCTAGAACGCTTCCACCAGCGTTGTCTCCGCTCCATCCTCAACATCCATTGGAGCGCTTTCATCCCTAACGTCGAAGTACTCGAGATGGCAGAGGTTGACAGCATCGAGTCCACGCTGCTGAAGATCCAGCTGCGCTGGATGGGTCACATCTCCAGAATGGAGGACCATCGCCTTCCCAAGATCGTGTTATATGGCGAGCTCTCCACTGGCCACCGTGACAGAGGTGCACCAAAGAAAAGGTACAAGGACTGCCTAAAGAATTCTCTTGGTGCCTGCCACATTGACCACCGCCAGTGGGCTGATATCGCCTCAAACCGTGCATCTTGGCGCCTCACAGTTTGGCGGGCAGCAACCTCCTTTGAAGAAGACCACAGAGCCCACCTCACTGACAAAAGGCAAAGGAGGAAAAACCCAACACTCAACCCCAACCAACCAATTTTCCCCTGCAGCCGCTGCAACCGTGTCTGCCTGTCCCGCATCGGACTTGTCAGCCACAAACGAGCCTGCAGCTGACGTGGACTTTTACCCCCTCCATAAATCTTCGTCCGCGAAGCCAAGCCAAAGAAGAAAGAAGACAACATTAAATTCAGTGTTTTCCTGCACACACCCAAGCAGCTCACCACTGTCAGACCTGAAGATGATCTGCCTAGGTACAAAGAGAAAAATCAAGTCGTCATTTGATTGTACAAGTACAACCTGACAAAACAGCGTTCTCCGATCCTTAAAGCAAAACAAGCAGACACACAACCAGACATTGCACACATACAGAAAAATAATACATATGCAGCGCAAATATTTTATCTATAAAAATAACTAAATCAATATTATGCAAACGGGAGTCTCAAATGGTTAGTATGGGTAGTTCCTTGGGTCATTCAGCACTCTCACTGACCTTGAGAAGAAGCTGTTCCTCAGCCTGGTGGTGCCAGCTCTGATACTCCCCAACGGGAGCAGGTGGAAGATGTTGTGCGCAGGGTGGAAAGGGTCCTCAATGATTTTGCTCACTCTCTTCGGATAACAATCCTGGTAGATCATGTTGAAGGGGAGGAGGGAGACTCCAGTGATCCTTTCTTATGGTCCTGTGGATTGACATCCGATCTATTTCTCTGCAACAACCGCACCACATTGTGTTGCAGTCGGGCAGGATGTTCTCGATAGAGCTCCTATAAAAGGTTGACATAATGGTGGCTGGTATCCTTGTCCACTTCAATCTTCAAGAATTGGCTGAATATTTGGTCACATGTATTATTTATGCCTCAGGGATCAGAATCAGAATTTATTGTCATGAGCAAGACACGAAGTTCATTGTTTTGTGGCAACATCGTAGTACAAACATTCATGTAAACCACCTTACAATAAATGAAAAGGAACAAAATAGTGCAGGAAAAGTAAGGCAGGCAGCGTCTTTGGTTAATTGATTTTTCAGGAATCTGATGGCAGTGGGGAAGAAGCTGTCCTTGTGTCACTGAGTGCTTGTCTTTAGGCTCCTGTATCTTTTTCTCAATAGGAGCAGAGTGAAGAGGTCATGGCCTGGGTGGTGGGGGTCTTTGAGGATAGAGACTGCTTTTTAAGACACCTCCTCATGTAGATGTCCTCGATGGAGTGAAGGCTGGTTCCAGTGATGTTACAGGCCAAGTTAACTACCGTCTGGAGTTTATTCTTGTCCTGAGAGTTGGTGCCTCCATATCAGACAATGATGCAACCAGCCAGAGTGCTCTCCATGGTACACCTGTAGAAGTTTGCGAGAGACTTTAGTGATGTACTGAGTCACCTCAAACCCCCCACAAAGTATAGCTGCTGGCGAGCCTTCTTCATGATTGCATCGACGTGGAAGCTCCAGGACAGATCCTTGGAGATGTTGACACCTAGGAATTTGAAGTTCTTGACCCTCTCCACTTCTGAGCCCTTGATGAGGACTGGGTCATATTCTCCTGACTTTCTCCTGAAGTCCACAATCATCTGCTTAGTTTTGCTAACATTGAGCACAAGATTGTTGGTGTGACACCACTCAATGAGCTGATCTATCTCCTTCCTGTATGCTTCCTCATGGCCGATAGTGATTATGCCAACAACTGTAGTGTCATCGGCAAATTTGTAGATAGCATTGGAATTGTGCCTGGCCACATCGTCATGGGTGTATAATGAGTAGAGCAGTGGGCTAAGCTAAGGGTTACTTGCCGGCTGCAACTCATGTTCAAAATTATATTCATCCCAAACTGTGCTATTTATGTCAATTTTGTAAATGAATGGGATTGTGTAGGTTAAAAGGTTATGACATTTGAAATCTCATTTTTTAATATTTCAGATTACAGTGTGCTTTGTGAGTTCCCGTCCTCGTTCTTTAAATATCAACAGTTGTGGCCTTGCTTTCAGTGGAATCCTCTTGTATCTATGTGACTCATTTGTCACAGCAAGTATATTGAAAAAATTCCACTTTCTGAAAGGTAAGGGTGGGTTTTGTTCAGCATTTCACTTCAGGTTTTAATGCTTTGAAAAGATCACTTGGTGTAAATTTTTAATTGGATTTCAGAGGTGATTTTAATTACAAGAGACAGCCTGGGGTCAGTTGAACCTGGCGATGTGTGCTCAGATGGAGATGAGCTGCCAGATCACTCCCCAGGAAGCAGATTGATCATTTGTCAATGTTTGTATATGTCTTGGATTTAAATTCTAAATGTCTGCTCTTGCCTCCTTAGTAAGGGATTCCAGCATTCCCACAATTGTATCATTTGGTTCATTGGACCAAATTGTCTGCCTTTGTTCAATCTCCATTCTTGAATAGGAAGTTTCACCATTACTTTTAATCCATTGGAATCTTTCAAAAATCCAGGGAGCCTTCTCTGGAGCTATTTCTTTTGTGGCACTGGCTAGAGACAGTCAGGGCTATCAGCCGTTGATCCTAAACAAAACACAATCTGCTGGAAGAACTCAGCAGGTCAAGCCACATCAGTTGAAAAAGGTCAGAGATTTGAGCTGAAACCTTTTATCAAAACCCATTGTGCTTAGCTTCAAGTTCCAGCATCTGTGGTCGCCTGTATATTTCTAGCCTTTGATTCTCATTGTTTAACCGGTATCTCTTCTCTAATGGTTGCTTCAATTGGCCTCCCTCTTCCCATCAGATTTTCTACTTCTATTGGTCTGCAACATATGCTTTATAGCATGAAGAAAGATATGAGAATATTTATTCAAAATTCCTCTTTCCTCATTTCTCATTGTTAATTCCCCCTTCCAATCATTGGAGAATTCCTTTCTATTTTTAAAAATTTCTTAGTTTGCTCTCATTTTTAAAAAAATTCAAACTTTTAATTTTCATAACAAAGTGCAATTTTTTTCATATTTAATAACTTTCCCCGTTATTAAATATTTTGAGTACTGATTCTTGATGGTTTATATATCTTTAATAATTATGAAGTATCTTCTTAAATGATTGCCACTGGTCAATCTATTTTAGTCATTGATATTATTGATGTATAAGTTTTAGAATTAATTTTCTCACAGTTAAACAAAATGTGAAATTCCACGTGTGATCACTCTTTGCCAGATGCTCCTTTACAAAGGGACCATTAGCTATGAACATGCCATGAGATTTGAGCAATTCTGAAATAGCCTGTTTCCTAGTTGTTTCAACAGTGGCTGTACAAAGAAGTTGTCCAGAGTGAACCTTGAACTTGAAATCAAGGCTGTTGTTGCCAATTCTAAGGTACTGCATATACCTGTGTAATAGTCAATCTCAAGTAATAGTCAAACCCCCACCTTTATTTATGGCCTTAAAATCATGTGATCCGTGTAAAGGTTGGCCGTCCTATTTTTGGCCCTGACCACCCACCCATCCAAGCTCCCAAATCCCAAATGCAAACGCTCACCTGAGCCACCCAACCATCTGAGCTCCCAACGCCCCAACCTCCCACCCATTTGAGCTCCCACACCCCAATTATGAACCCTTACTTTGGCTGCCTGACCATCCAAGCTCAAGACCCTCCGTGTTTTTGACAGCCCACCTATTTGAGCTCCTGATGCCCCAACCTCCCACCCATTTGAGGTCCCACACCCCAAATATGAACCCTCACTTTGGCTGCCTGACCATCCAAGCTCACAACCCTCCATGATTTTGACAGCCCACCCATCTGAGCTCCCGACATCCTGATCTCTACCCCCCCAAGCTCCAAATGCCCTGACTGTAGATACTTTCTCTGGCTACGCCCCCCTCCCCCCCCCCCCATCCAAGCTCCCGATGTCTTGACCACCCACACATCCATGCTTCCATGCCCTGACCACAGATCCTAGCCCTAGCTACCCACCCACCGGAGCTCCAACATCCTGACTATCGATCCTTGCCCCGGCTGCCCAGAGCTCCTGATGTCCTGGGCACAGACTCTCTCCTAGACCCCAGCCACTTGCCCATCTGAGCTGCCAAGCTTCCAACCGCTGATCCTCCTCTAGGCTCCCCACCCACCAGAGCTCCCGATGCCTCGGCCATAGGTTCTCACCCCAACCACCCCCCCCCATCTGAACTCCCAATGATTTGAACAATGCTGGTACTTACCATTGTCAAAAGTATGGCCCAGGTAAATGTCAAACCCAGCCCCCCCCCCCCACCAAAATTTGACCTGGAAAATTTTGGTCCAAAATACTCGACTATTACACAAATATCTACGGTAAATCTATTATTTGCTGAATATGATCTGTCCCACACTGTAGGCACAGCTTTTCTATTCTTCCTATGATAGAAAATACAAAAATAATCCTATTATCCGTCACCAACAGGGATCGTGGATGTTGGAAATACAAATTTTCCGATTGAATTAGACTCACTCTTACAATGCCTAATCAATACACCTGCTTTAAGAATACACTGTTTAAAAGACAAAAGAACATAAAATGTAAATTAATTTGAAATCATTGTTGTAGTCTTTCATTATGTAAAGTTCAAATTAATCAAGTAATTCCTGTAACTTACAAAATTTAAAATTAAATTCGAACTCCAACCATTCCGCTAACTGTTACGTTATCCAAGCTACTTTCATAATTAGCCCACTTCCCCAAGTTTACAGATAAAGCCTTACTAATATACTTAATACTAATAAATATAAAGTTCTTCTTACTAGGCAGGGATAGGGAGACACTTTGGGAGAGTTGACCCAGCGGTGAGCAGCATCGGCCGCCTCTTCATCCTGGTTGCTGCCATTTCATTCCAATACAACTTTATTGAAACTTTATTCAAACAGCTGCTGCACTGGGGCATGACTGGGGCGCTCTGCTGGCTAAATGTTTGCTCCCATGTTCACCAAGGCAACCCAACTCATCCCCACCCAAGTGCCCAGTTAGTCCCTTGGCGCACTTTCCCCATGGTGACAGCCCGACACAAGAGTTGGCAATGAAAAGAATTGAAGGGGAATTGCTTCAGCTGAGCAAACCTGCATGTGTCCAATGAAGTCTTAGCACTCCCCATGGGGTCATCCGCCCAGTTTTATTCATTCAATAGATTTGGTTACTCAATTTTTTGTTTGAGTTTCTAGTTTATTGAATTCCGGATAATGGGAATTTCACTGTAACTTCATTTTCTCCTCTTAATTTTTTTTATTTGCTTTCATTTTGTACATATTGTACATATTCCTTTTCAAGCTTAATTTTATCCTCACAACTTTATTTTCCCCACCTATCTTTGTATCATGAATAAACAGATATATTAATCCATAGCAGCTTTAAATTTTTAATTTAAAAAAATGCTACCATAGCTGCGCTAACCACTTGAGGTGAAACACATGTGACAAGGATCAAGACTGGAAAAGATCACAAGTCAACCTTGCAATTTAAAGACAACGAGATCTCCCCACCGGGCCGACTGAACATCTTCTATGCATGGTTTAACAAGAGGAATAGGCAGATACCGATGAAAGCTTCATGTCCCCTGTTGAAGAGGCTCCCTGCATAGCCACAGACAAGGTGAGAAAAACTCTATCCAAGGTGAATCCATACAAGGCAGCGGGATCAAGCATCATATCTGTTCAGGTACTGAAGGACTGTACAATCCCATTGACAGAGGTCTCTACGGACATCTTCAAAACCTCACTATAGCAGTCCATCATTCCTGCAGGGTTCAAGACAGCCTCAATCATCCCAGTACCCAAAAGGACAACAATAACAGGCCTCAATGTGGCACTGACCTCCATCATTATGAAATGCTTCGAGCATCTGGTGTTGGAACGCATCAAAGCACGCCTTCCAGAGATGCTGGACCTATTTCAATTCACCTATAGAAGAAACCATAATGATTCTATAGCCTTGTCCCTTCACTCCGTCCTGACCCACCTAGAGAACAATGCCTCGTACAGCAGGCTGCTGTTCATTGACTTTGGTTCGGCGTTTAATATGATCATTCCCCACAGCCTGGTGGGGAAGCTATCTTTACTGGGACTCAACACCCCTCTCTGTAACTGGATCCTGGACTTCCTAACTGAAAGATACAGTCTGTCCAGGCTGGTAGCAGAATGCCGTGGACCGTCATGCAGAGCACTGGTGTACTCTCGCCCTGTGATCTCAACCCACTCCTTTTTTATGAATATTTTATTTTTATTATTTTTTCCATAAATATACACATTAAAATTTTCCATTGCTAAGATAATAGATAGATATTATATGTAAATTTCTTACAAAAGAAAACTGAACACAACAATCCCTACCCCCCAACCCCTTCACAGAATAAAACTGTCAGGGCTTATGATTGGGTTAAGATCACTTAAATTTTTATAATAATTGCACCTTTTTAACAACTGAAATTTAGAATTTAGTTAGGTTGTTGCTTGTTTCAATAAAATTGCACAAAAGATCAAGCTCTGGGTTGTCCATGAAGGCTTTCCTTGTTAACCTTGTTAGTATTTCAGTAATATCCTGCCAGAAAGGTCTCACCTTCATACAACACCATGTAGCATGTACAAGCATTCCTATTTCTATTCCACATCTAAATCACATCTCCAATATTTCTGATTTTGATTTACTGGTATGTAATTTCTGTGGTGTGAGATATAATTGGTGCAGGAAATTATATTGTACTCATCTGTATTTTGCATTTATAATTGACATTATACTTTCTTCTTTGGCTTGGCTTCGCGGATGAAGATTTATGGAGGGGTAATGTCCACGTCAGCTGCAGGCTCGTTTGTGGCTGACAAGTCCGATGCGGGACAGGCATATCCAAACACCAATCACACCAGAATCTTTCCATTATTGCATCTCCCAAATCCGAATCCCATCTCTCTCTTGATCTCTGTAAACCTGGTTTTGCACTTTTGTTTTGGAGAGCAAAGTACATTTTAGATATAAATTTAGGTGTGTTCCCCAGCCAGATCATTTGTTCCATCTCACTAATTTCAGGTGGGGCCAAGTTTGATCCCCATCTTTCTTTTAAGAACGACCTTAGCTGGAGAAAGCAAAAGAATGTCCCACTAGCTACCTCATACTTATTCTTAATTGTTCAAAAGACATGAGAGATCTTTCGCTGGAACAATCATCAACATATCTTATTCCTCAGTGAGATACCTGCTTTTTTCCTGATACATTCATTCATTTCTTGTCTTATTCTAATCATAAGTATTAATATAGGATTATCTTTTTTTTGTATTGACTTGACTTTATATATAAAGTCCTTCTTTGTCACTTCCTTTATTAAATTCAATCCCATTCGAGTCCATGAAGGGGGACTGCTTCCTTCAACGAAAGATGATAGAAATCTTCTTTGTGCTGATACATACTTCTGAAAACAGAGAGTCTGTCCTCCCAATTTATAGTCCCATGTTAACTTTTCCAGTGCAATTCTTGGTACTTTGTTATTCCATAGAAATTGTCTTATATAATTAATATAATAAAGAAATTTTTAGTTTGTGAAATAGGCCACGATTGAAAGAGATACTGTAGTCTTGGCAGTACCTTCATTTTTTTATACAATTTACCCTTCCTATTAATGTAATTAGCAGATCTTTCCATTTCTGTTCATCTTTTTCTTATTAATTAAGCTTATATACATTCTGTAAATTATTATCTGTCATTATTCCTATATTTAATTCCATCTTTTTTCCATCTAAATCTATGACCTTTTTGGTATCTTTCATAATCAGAATTTTGCAATGGCATAATCTCACTTTTGTCCATATTTATTTTGTATCCCAACATTCTTCCATATTTTTCTAATATTGTTTGTAATCTTGTCAATGATTTAGCTGGGTCAGACATATATAATATCACATCAGGAGCAAATAGACTACTTTTATGTTCTTCCTGTTCAACTTTGAAGCCATTAATATCCAGATGTTTTCTTATAATATCCACCAGGGGTTCAATAGCTAGTATAAATAATGCTGGAGATGGAGGAACCCCTGTCTACTTGATCTACTAAAGGGAAAAAATTATGACATTTGATTATTAGTTATAATTTTAGCTTGCAGCTTATGATAAAGAGTTTTTATCCAATTTATACATTTCCTACTTATACCAAATTTTTCCATTGTTTTATATAAGAAAGACCATTCAAGTTGGTCAAATGCCATTTTTACATCTAAAGAAATAGTTACATTTGGATTCAACCTTGATTTTGCCATATGTATTATATTAAATAATCTACCTAGAATATTTGAAGAATGCCTTCCTTTAACAAACCCTACCTGATCTAGATGTATTAATTTTGGTAAATGCTCACCCAATATGTTGGCTGGTGTCTTTGCTAGGATATTGGTCTGTATGACGAGGTTTTTAGTGGGTCTCTACCTTTCCTCTGTAGCACTGAAATTAGAGCAGTTGAAAAAGTTTCCAGGAGGGTTTGGGGCTCCACCTCCTGGTCTATCCATCAACAAATCTTTAAATTATCTATACAACTCAGGAGGGAACCCATTTTCCCCCGGGGACTTATTAGCTTGAGAAGTACCCAGAGCTTTCTCTATTTCTTCCCTTGTTAAAGGCACATCTAAATAATCTCTTTCTCTCTCTCTTCTAGTTTAGTAAGTTCAACATTTGTTAACAATTCTTCCATCTTATTTTCATCTCCTACTATTTCTGATTTATATAGTTTTATCTAGTATTGTCCAAACATACTATTTATTTCTTTTTGATTATATATTATTGTGTCAGTTTCTATTTCTATGGCATTTATCATTCTTGATGACTCCTTTGCTTTAACCTGCCAAAATTGCACTTTGTGTGCCTGTTCTCATAGTTCATATTTTTGTTTAGTTTTTAATATTGTTTTTTTTCCATTCTCTATGTTTTGTAGTGTATTATATTGCAACTTTTTGTTCTCAATTATTTTATATTTTTCTTGTGTTCCTGATACCTGATATTCTTTTTCCAATTTTGTTACATCTTTCTCTAAATCTTCCAAGTCTTACACATTCTCTCTTAAGATTTTTAGTACAGGTATAAGAAATAATTGTCCCCTCAGATAAGCTTTAAGCATATCCCATATTAGGAAACTATTAGCAGTGGAAAGAAGATTGTTTTCACAAAAAAATTTATCTGCCTCTTAATACATTCACAAATGTCCTTCCTCTTTAAATATGTAGTATTCAGGCACCACCTATACATACTTTCATCCTTTTCCACTACTGTAATACTTAAAGTTAACAGTGAGTGGTCTGATAAAAGTCTTCCCAAGTACTCCATTTTTACTACTCTACTTTGTAGCTGGGCAGACATTAAAAATAAGTCAGTCCTTGTATGTGAATCATGAACCTTTGAATAGAAGGAATAGTCTCTTTCTAAGAGGTTGATCCACCTCCATATACTCATAATCCTTGACTTCCAACATGCACGAGTTACATCCACCTGCACATATGAACAATTTAAAAAAATCTTTATTAAAACTACTGAACAAGTACATATTTTGTATTAAAAATATTCTAATCAATGGTCCCTGTTCCCCATCAGCAGCCTGAGGTTCCTGTTCCCTGTGGCAACACATGGTCCCCATTCCCAGTGATAGCCCAGAGTCCACGTTCCCCGTGGTAGCCCAAGGTCCCTTTCCCAGCTGCAGCCCGAGGTCCCCTTTTCCCGTGGCAGCCGAAGGTCCCCTTTCTCCCTGGCAGCCCAGGGTCCCCATTAAAGGTTCATTTGTTGAATGTTGCATGACCTTGGGTATGCATGGTGGAGTGAATCTGACTTATGACCAACCCTGAGTTCCAACCAATCCTTCAGTCCCCATTACAGTTGTAAGTCAGGGACTACCTGTATCAATTAAATTTAAATCCTTCATAAATGATAAATAACAATGTTGTTTTTATAGCTTTTGCCCTTGTTACTTTTCTCGCTGATTTATCCAATTTTGGATCTGAACAAAAATTGATATCTCCTCCAATCAATATGTTTTGCCTTCCTCCTGTGGTTTTTAAAAAGATATCCTTCATAAAGACTATCATAATTTGAGGCATAAATGTCGATGATTCTGCCATTACAAATATTTCAGCTTGATAAAGTCTCTTTTATTATTATTGGTATATTTGTATTAATTAAAATCACTACGCCTCTTGATTTTGATCCAAATGAAGGCAATATTACTTGTCCTACCTAACATCTTTTGAATTTTGCACATTCCAATTTGGTAAGATGTGTTTCTTGTTAAAAAAAAACTATATTTTTTTATTTAGGCCAATACCCATTCTCTCTTCACTCTCCCGTTAATTCCTTTAGCATCAAAATTAATAACTTGTAATGTTCTATCCATAAATCTTCTTTAAAACAATATTTTTTAGCAGTAAAATCTCTTTGACTCTTTAAATCAGTGGTTTTCAACCTTTTTTGCTCTATGTCTTACTTTAATTTTTCAAAGAAATGTACACCCCACCATTAGCGGAAAAAGGTTATATGTTCAAAAGAAGTTTTAATTAAATCATTTACTGCAAGTGTATTTCAGTGCAATTAAGGTCAGGAATACACTGGAGCACATATTTCATATTCAACTACTACTACTTCAATACGTCAACTAGCTCAAACACACATTCAACAATTCTCGTTGCTTCAGTGGGAACCTTGCCCCTGACCATGGCTGCAGATTTATTTTGATTTTAGGGACTAATTTTGTTAGGTTCAACCTTAAATCTCTACCTTTTGTAATTTTCAGTCGGTTTCTCTTAGCTTGTAGCAAATCACTAACAGCACTGAAGCCACATTTTACTAAATATGATGATGGAAAATGTATCAATAGTTCCCTTGCTAAAGTAGTCAAGTTTGGGTATTTCTTTTCAATCTCGTTAAACAACCACATCATGATTCCTTTCTCTTTAAACAAAGTTTTCACAGATCCATCATGTGGCAACTCAAATAGCTCCTCTTGGTATTGCACTGGAACTTTAGATAAGTCCACTAGCAATGGCTGAATTAACCAAGAGGGAAAAATCCATCGTCTTTAAATCACAAAATCTATCTTTGAAATCGGTAACCAACATTTTCAAATGGTCACCAATGACGTTTGTAGCAGTATTAGTTACCTTACACTTATTCAACCAATAGAATTGACTGAAATTTCTTGCAGAAATATTATTTTGGCATAATTCTAGAAGTGTCATGAATTCAAATATCTTTGTTTCTGCATCAACAAATGTCATATTTGCTACTTGTAGTTGCTTGTTCAATGTACTTAATTTCTCCAAAATGTCCATCAGGTAACTCACATAAGCTTTACCATCTGTTGTTGACAAGAGCTTCATTTCAGGTTTGTCCTTCAAAAACTCACTGAGGAGACAAAACATAAATCCTTTGAAGCACTGTCCCTTTGACAATCACCTTACTTCAATGTTCATTTGTTGAATGTTGCATGACCTTGGGCATGCATGGTGGAGCGAATCTGACTTATGAGCAACCCTGAGTTCCAACCAATCCTTCAGTCTCCATTACAGTTGTAAGTCAGGGACTACCTGTATCAATTAAATTTAAATCCTTCATAAATAACAATGTTGTTTTTATAGCTTTTGCCCTTGCACTGAAAAGTGCAAACTGATGAAAGCAAGTTCCAGAGCAGTAGATGGCTGGAAGTGCTATCTGTCTGATGTTTCTCTTGAAATAGAGGAAGGAATGGAACTCTGTGGTAGCATGAAGAAAGAAGTTACCATCAAGAAGACCCTGATGGGGCAAGTTTTATAAGCGAGACCCTGAGGTGACTAGTGGTGGTACCTCAGTTGTGGAAGTCCTGGAACAACAAATATCTCTCTCTTCAAACCCTACGAGAACTTTCCTGAGTGATAAACATTAACCTTTCAAGCATCAAGCCTGGTGAACTTTATACATGTTAAATTCTGTCCACAGTATGGTGATTGCCTGCAACCAGAGAACTTGGAAGAAGGAGAAGTGAGATTGAACTGTGAACCAAAGAACTTTTCTTGAATTTACACACACATTACATACACGTGTGCTTAGAATTAGAAGGGGGTAATTTTGGTTAGTATAGAGTATAGTATAAGAATAGCTAAGTTAAAGTTTGATTCTGTTTTCATGTTTGAAGTTGATTGAAAATAACTTTTGTTTTGAAAGCCATTTGTCTTGGTGAATGTCTATTGCTGCTGGGTTTTGTGGTCCTTTGGGCTTGTAACAGTTATCTTTTGTAGAAGAAGGGAAACTTTTGGATTTTCATCCTTCATTCATTTTAAACATCCTGTTTGTTTTTTTTAATCCATCATAGCAGTTGCACCATCTGCAGCACAAGATGCAATGTTTACTTTTGGTATTTCATTTACATCCAAATAATTTTGGAGCTTGCTGTAGACATCAACTGTAGTATTGGTGTTTATAATGATTCACAAAACATCTCTTTTTGAAACTCTTCCTGGTCAATATATCTCACATATGCCAAAAACAGAGCCTCACTGTCCCATACAGTAGATTCATCCAGTTGAATGGAGAACTTTTGTGATTTCAATTTCACAATAAGCTGTTTTCAACAACTTGGCATACGCCATCTATTTTGTTGCAGACAGTTCTATTACTCAATCGCCGTTGCTCAGACACCTTTGTCATCCTTTTGCAGAACTGTTTTGAGAAACAATGATATTGCGGATTTAATCAGTTCCTCCCTAATCGGATGGTTCTTTCCATGTTTTGCTATTAGGAGAGGAATTTCATAGCTAACTTCAAGGATATGATTCAGCGCTGTAGTTGGTACAGTGAATAATGAAGTGATTTTTAAAAATCTATTTTCAAACTTCAAATTGACAAGGTTTGGATGTTTTACCCTCAAATGAGCTTCAAAACAACCTGATTTCATTGATTCATTTGTCAAAGTCTGTTGGCATAATAGGCAAAAAGGTGCACATTCATTGTATACAGCAGGAATAAACCCAAACTTCAAGAACTCCACTGAATATTGACCAACCTTTTGCTTGCTTGGTCTGCTCATTTTGAATATACAACAGCATGAGCTCCCTGAAGCAGATTAATCAATATTTTATTATGTCTTAGAACTGAAAAATGTAATAAAATAATGATTGTATATGTCTTAATATTTTCATGTTTTTAACTTCTATTCTAACTTATATTTATGTAAATATGCTCTGTGGTCCTGGAGAAACGCTGTAGTCCTTACTGTGCGAGCATGGGATGGACGATAAATAAAGGTGACGAAGTGACTTGAGATCCAGCTCCAAAAGTAGTGTCATCATGTTTGCAGATGTGGTGCGAGAGCAACAACCTGAATCTCAACATTGACAGGATAAAGGAGATGATAGTGGACTTCAGGACGAACAGGAACGACCACCCTCCACTATTTATCAATAACTCTATAGTAGAGAGAGTGAACACCATGTTCCTTGGAGTCCACTTTACTAGTGAGACATTGTGGACACGCAACATCTCCTCACTTGTCAGGAAGGTGCAAGAGTGACTGCTCTTCCTGAGAAGACTTAAGCAGGCAAGGCTACTAGCTACCTTGTAAAGGAGCTCAATCAAAAGTCTTCTGGTTGGCTGCATCCCAGGGTGGTGTGGTTGTTGCAGAGAAATAGATCAGAGGTCAATCTACAGGACCATAAGAGTGGCAGAGAGGATCACTGGAATCTCCCTTCCCAGATCAACATGATCTCAGATTCAGATTTATTGTCTGAGTACATACATGGTGTCACATACAAATGAGGTTATTTTCCTGCGGGCATGATAGTATTACCACTTATTGGTAGTTCAAAAAAAACTGCACAGCATATACATGTAAACAAAGAAATGTAAACAGATAATGAATATAAGCAAACTGTGCAATAAAAGAGAGGATTTAAAAAATTAATAAAATGCAAAATTAAGAGTCTTGTTATGAGTCCCTGATTGAGTTTGTTGTTGAGGAGTCTGATGGTGGAGGGGTAGCAGCTGTTCCTGAACTGGTGGTGCTAGGCTTGTGACAGCTATACCTCTTGCCTTATCTACCAGAATTATTGTTGAAGAGGGTGTGCAAAATTTTTGAGGACCCCTTCTACCCCACACACAGCATCTTTCAGCAGCTCCCGTCAGGAAAGTGATACAGGAATATCGGAGCCAGCACCACCAGGCTCAGAAACAGCTTCGTTCCACAGGCAGTGGAATGACCAAAGGAACTGCTCTCACTAACCATCCACGACCTTTTTTTCCCCAACAATATTTATTTATTTATTTGTATGTCTGAATACTTGTCCTGCATATGTATTGTTTGTCTGGGTGTGTGATTTGTCTGGCTATGCATCTGCATCTTTTGCACCAAGGACCAGAGAACGCTGTTTCGTCAGGTTATATTATGCAATAAACTTGACTTGACTTGTCACAGTGCCTTCTTGCCTTCAAACTCAGGAAGCCCTCAGCTGTGTATAGTATTGGAGTATTGTGTGCAGTTTTGGTCACTTACCTACCGAAAAGATATCAATAGGATTGAAAAAATACAGGAAAAATTTACATGGATGTTGTCAGCATTTTAAGAGCTGAATAATAGAGAAATGTTGAATGGGTTTGGACTTTATTCCCTGGACCCCTCCATACCTCTCATATCCATGTACCTGTTCATCCAACCCTGGAGCATTGGAGAATGGATGTACAAATTTATGAATGCAAACAGGCTTTTTCCACTGACAGCAGATCTTGAGGACAAAGCATAAGTGTAAAGGTGAAATATTAAGACAAACATTAGGGGAAACTTCTTCACTCAGACAGTGGTCAGAGTGTGGAACAAGGTGCCCCCAGAAGTGGTGGATGTGGGTTGGGTTTCAGAATCAGAATTTATTGTCATGAACAAGTCATGAAATTCAGTGTTTTGTGGCAGCGTCACAGAGCAAACATTCATATAACTGTCATGATAATGAATATGTATGAGATGTACCGGAAGTCACGTGGTATGAGAGAGAGATAAGAACACAAGCAGGAGAACAAAGGAAACGGGAGAATAAAAGCCACAGAGAAGTTTACCTGATAAACTTGTGTTTAATGTTTTATTAACTTCACATTTCGGGCCACAAATGTGACAATAACCATCTTACAACATTACATAAATTAAAAAAAATTAAAATAGTAGTGCCCGAAAAGTAAGGCAGTGTCTTTGGTTCATTAATTATTCAGGAATCTGATGACAGTGGGGAAGAAGCTGCCCTTGTGCTGTTGAGTGCTTGTCTTTAGGCTCCTGTACCTTTTCCCCGATGGTAGCAGAGTGAAGAGGGCATGACCTGGGTGGTGGGGGTCTTTGAAGATAGAGGCTTCATTTTTAAGATATCGCCTCATGTAGATGTCCTCGATGGAGTGAAGTCTGGTGCATGTGATGTCGCAGGCCAAGTTAACAACCCCCTGGATTTTATGCTTGTTCTGAGATTTGGCACCTCCATGCCAGGCAGTTATGCAACCAGCTAGAATGCTTTTCATGGTGCACCTGTAGAAGTTTTCGAGAGTTTTTGGCTACATACCAAATCTCCTCAGATACCTCATAAAGTAGTCGCTGACGAGCCTTCTTTGTGATTTTTTTTTAAACGTGAAGACTCCAGGGCAGATCCTTGGAGATTTTGACACCCAGGAATTTGAAGTTCTTGACCATCTCCACTACTGAGTTCTTGATGAAGACTGGCCATGTTTCCCTGACTTCCTTCTGAAGTCATTTAAGAGAAGATTAGATAGATACATATATGGGAGAGATATGGAGGGCCATGGTCCAGGTGCAGGTTGATGGGATGAGGCAGAATAAATAGTTCAGCACAGACTAGATGGGCCAAAGAGCCTTTTTTCTGCACTATGGTGTTCTATGATTTCAAGAATGCCATTTTGAAATGCAAATTTCACATATACTGGGTCACCAACATCTTTGCTGCTAAGATGTTTGAAATATAATTTTCATTGCATAGAAGTTTGCCCAAACATGTTATGCTTTGTTCAAGGCTATCACTACCTTTAATAATTAATTTAAATATTTCTGTTAAACCTGACATTATGATAATTAACCTATAATTTCCTCCTCTCTTCTTCCCCTTTTACACTATCAATATCATATATACAGTTTTCCAAGGTTCTGGATTCTTCCCAGGATCTTGAGAATTTTTGAAACTGATAATCAAAACATCCACTATTTCATCAGATATTTGTATAGTGTTAGTATACAGGCTACCCAGAATGGAGACTTATCAGCCTGGCAAAATACAGTCTCCTTGATGAAGGGTTAATGAAGACCTTGATGAAGTGTTCCAACCTGAAACATCATCCATTCATTTTCTCCCACTGATGCTGCTCAACCCACTGATTGTTTTGGTTTTGCTCCAAATTCCAGTCTCCTGTGTTTCCAGTTGATCAGTGTGGCTTCCCATTAGTTTGCCTCGTTCTTTTTGCATTGGCAGTATTATTTGAGATTAATCATTCACTCTTGTCTCTTCCTCGCCAACTATTTTTATGGAGCCATTTTGTATATTCTGTTAGCTTAAGTATATTTGTTTACTTTGCCATATGCAAGAGTAAAAGGGACAGATTGTGGAGGTGGGAGGGAGAGAAGATAAGATGGTGGGTGGGAAGGGGGAGAAAGGGGAGGAGGCATGGAGAGGGTGAGCAGGAAGGGGCAACTGGAAGAGAGGATAAAGTTTTGAAAGGGAAAGATGTAGAGAGTGACCGGGAGAGAGAGCGATTGGTGTATTGGAGAGGCTGGGGAGTGGAGGGTGATGAGGAACGTTCTTTTTGACTCTGTATCCCCATCATTTTGTTCCACAGATTAAACATCAGCAAGAGACAGGACCCTTATCATCATTAGTATTTGCCAGAAAACGTGACTGAACCTCACTCTCATCATGGAGAGTTTGGAGTCAGTCTCAACATTGGTGGGATAGTGGGGGCAGGAAAAAAGAGGCTGCTCGAGCATTGAGCCTGATATAATTTGATGGTGGGCATAGGTTGGGTAATATGCCAGGCTTTAATACTTGTAGATTTTTTTTCAAACATACAGCATGGTAACAGGCCCTTCCAGCCCATGAGCCCGCACCGCCTGATTACACCCAAATGGCCTGCAACCCCCTTGTGTTTTGAAGGGTAGGAGGAAACTGGAGCACCCATGAAGACATGGGGAGAATGGATAAACTCCTTACAGACAGTGCTGGATTTGAACCCGTGTCGCTGGCCCTGTAGCAGCATTGTACTTGGCTTATCGTGCCGTATTGTTAATGTAGTAAAACTAATGCTATAATTTGTTTCCTGTTCAAGGCATTTGGCTGATAGCACTAGTTAACTTCAAAAAATGACAGTGAAGTTAGAATTGTCCTGATGCAGGGGCTCGACCGAAATGTCGTCCACCCATCTTTCTCCACTTGCTGAGTTCCTCTCGTAGTTGTCTTGTTGCTCCAGGTTCCAGCATTAGTTAATATAATTTATTGAAGCAAGCAAGAAATTATTTCTAATGCTTCTAAATCTCCAGAACAGTGGAATATTGAAAAATATATTGTGAGAGCTAGAGGGACTCAGTAGGTTAAACACCTTCCATGGAGATAGACGACAGTCAATGTTTTGAGTCAGGGCCCTTTATCGAGAATGGCAAGAAGCATTGATCGTCTGTTTCTCTCCATGGGATGGTCTCTGACCCACTGAGTTCCTCCCAACTTCTTTTTTTTGCTCCAGATTCCAGCATCTGCAGATGCATTTGTTTGTCTTGTGATAATAATATCTAACATTGCCACGAAGGCTTCAGGAAACACTGTTCCTTTGTATACGCATCAGAAGCCACTAGAACTAACTACTTTAGAACAAACAAGAGATGAAGATGAGCCTAAAAGCTTTTTGGGTAAAATGAGGTTATAAAATATTTTGCAGACTAACAGAATTTTCACGGAAATTATTATTATCAAAAAGGCCTATTGTACCAAAATGAACTAACTGTAGCTCAGAATACTTGTTTGCAAATATTTAATTTTCCATATGAAGCTCAAATGTTGGAATTTGATTTTATATTTGTCAAGATAAATTGTAAACTTTTCATAATTTATAAAAATATTCAGATATATTAATCTCCAGTACTTTTGTTCTGAACACAGGCATGAGTAATTGAATGGTTTAAATGTTTATCTATAAAAATAGTTTCCCTACATTACTTACAATTTTTTTTTTCAGGTGCCACCCTGTGTGTGATTTGTCAAGATCGTAGTTCTCTTCGGCAGACTGTTGTAAGACTTGAACTGGAGGATGAGTGGCAGTTCAGGTTAAGAGATGAATTCCAGACAGCTAACTCTCAAGAGGACAAGCCACTTTTTTTTCTGACTGGACGACATATTTGAGAAATGGAAATTGCCCAGTGAAGTATTGAAAAAAATAAGCACTCCAGAAATAACTTTGTTTTCTTTGAGCCACGAATGTATTTCAATGTGTGAAACAGTTTTTAAAAAAAATAATAGAATGATACTAAATCAAATTAAATATTGATACCTAGCAAGAAAAATTCCCATAACAATTCATTTATCTTGTGCACTGCCTTAAAATATTTTTAAATAGAATTTTTGAGATGTCTTTACCCACCTAAATATTGGAGGGAAGGTTGACTTCAATCTTTGCTATAGCTTAGACTGAACAATTTTCTGTTTGATCCAGTTTAAAACTTCATAGCTCGAATCTCAACTCTGCTGTTCTGAAAGGAATCAGGAAGTGTGCCCTCTTGACCAGTTACTGTGGGTAGTCTGTTGCAAATTTGCACTTTAGGACCACTGAACTGTGAGAAGGAAAAATGGGTGGCTGAACTACCACTGAAGGTAACATATTCATTCATTACTAGGCTTTCTGGAAGCATTGACCCTTAGAAAAAAAATGACCTTTCATTCCTACAAAGGATTTTTTAAAGATTAAGAATTGTGGATTTTTTTTTTCACTCACTTTTATGTTTCTAAAATCAGGCAGCAAGGGGCTGGCTTGAGACCCTCTGCCGATCCCAATTTCAGTGCCTTTCTGACGCTTCCCGACAATGGTCCCTCCTTTGAGTTCTAACTAACCCAAATTCTGAGCCTATTCTTTCAACCCTTTGGGCTTGATCTCACTGATACCATCGTTTAGCTAATGTTTGGAGTTAGGCTTATGAGATGGTGGAATGAGTCCAAGAAATTGAGGCGGAGGAGTAAAAATCTGATGTTTAGCAGTATGGGTTGCTGTTTTGTTTCCTGTCAATCTCAGACCCCTCAACCATCTTCCACATGAGTTGAAAGTTGAAAATTTCAAGTTTATATTCTCACAGTTTGGTGTTGGCAGCCTTGTCTTCATTTGAGGAGTACCTGGCAAGCAGATAGATCAGTCTCTCTGATTTTTAACATGTTCCTCCTAAAACTCAAGTTGTCATTGCTCTTTTGTAAATTGATCGCCAGAATATTTCTGCAACATTTTTGACTCTAATCCATGCTTTTTGACTCCATATTAATAGCATTCAGCTTTGATTCTAAACCAGTGCTTCTCAACCTTTTTCTTTCCACTCACATACCACTTTAAGTAATCCCTATGACATCAGTGCTCTGTGATTAGTAAGGGATTACTTAAAGTGGTATGTGGATGGGAAGGTTGAGAATCAGTGTTCTAGACCCAACTTTTACTGACATCCCGCGCTGGCCACCCCAGCGCTGACATCCCGCACCGGCTGCTCCAGCACTGACAGCCCGCGCCGCCTGCCCCAACCCTTGACATCCCGAAGGGACAGGAACCGGAGTGTGCTCCGAAGTGCCTCCTGTGCAGCTGTCCCTTTCAGGTGGCCAGCGCTGTGGTTTTAGTGCGGCCACCTGAACAACCATTCCACAGGTCTGAATCCGCTTCTGCAGGCGGATTCTTGGTAGAGAATGCACCTGACAGCGGCTATAGATGGAGTCTCTTACTTCACTGCCCTGGCATTTCTATTATGAAAAAATATTAATGTGCTAATAGAAAAGAAAGAATCACTGCTTGACATACAGGATTTTAAGAGCCTTTAAATTGCAGTGAAAGATTTGACAATAGAAAAATGTATTATCTTTATAATCACCATTTTGTGATGTGTGGAGATGCTGATAATTTGTCTGTACCCAATGCACAATTACAGTGTTGGGTAAATCACAATATCTGCACCTGTGGTTTTCAAACATTTTCTTTCCCCTCACATACCACGTTAAGTATTCCCTATGCCGTAGGTGCTCTGTGATTGGTAAGGGATAACTTAATGTGGTATGTGAGGGGAAAGAAAAATTTTGAAAACCGCTGTTTTAATTGTACCTAATTGATTCGTTATGTGCACAGTTTCTTAACTCCAAAGGAAATGGGCCAATGACAATTTTTTTCAAGCAAAATATTTCAGCAACAATTGGGTCTAGAGCAGTGGTTCTCAACATTTTTCCCCCCACTAACAGCTTAAGTAATTCCTTACTAATCACAGAGCACCTAAGGCAGTGGAAAGAAAAAGTTTGAAAACCGCTGATCTACATAAATACACAAATTAAGTACATTGTTCCCTCAAGCCTGCTCTGCCATTCAACAAGATTACTATAGATTAGATTGTAATCTCAACTCCACATTTAAGACCACCCTTTTTGTCCAATTCCTTTTCAAGAAACTATCAGGCTTTGGCTCAAAAACATTCAAAAGATTCCACCGCTCTTTGATCAAGAGCTTCAAAGACTCACAACCATAAAAAAATCTCACCTCATCTCTGCCTTAAATAGGCAGTTACCTATTGTTGAACAGTTCTAGATTCCCCGTCCACAAACTTTCCACAATCTTATGTTTCAATAAAGTCCTCACTCATACTTCCAAACTTCAATGAATACAAGCTTAGTTGGTCCAACCTTTCCTTCAACCTATCATTCAAAATCTTTCTTTGGCTTGGCTTCGCGGACGAAGATTTATGGAGGGGGTAAAAGTCCACGTCAGCTGCAGGCTCGTTTGTGGCTGACAAGTCCGATGCGGGACAGGCAGACACGGTTGCAGCGGCTGCAGGGGAAAATTGGTTGGTTGGGGTTGGGTGTTGGGTTTTTCCTCCTTTGCCTTTTGTCAGTGAGGTGGGCTCTGCGGTCTTCTTCAAAGGAGGTTGCTGCCCGCCAAACTGTGAGGCGCCAAGATGCACGGTTTGAGGCGATATCAGCCCACTGGCGGTGGTCAATGTGGCAGGCACCAAGAGATTTCTTTAGGCAGTCCTTGTACCTTTTCTTTGGTGCACCTCTGTCACGGTGGCCAGAGGAGAGCTCGCCATATAACACGATCTTGGGAAGGCGATGGTCCTCCATTCTGGAGATGTGACCCATCCAGCGCAGCTGGATCTTCAGCAGCGTGGACTCGATGCTGTCGACCTCTGCCATCTCGAGTACTTCGACGTTAGGGATGAAAGCGCTCCAATGGATGTTGAGGATGGAGCGGAGACAACGCTGGTGGAAGCGTTCTAGGAGCCGTAGGTGATGCCGGTAGAGGACCCATGATTCGGAGCCGAACAGGAGTGTGGGTATGACAACGGCTCTGTATACGCTTATCTTTGTGAGGTTTTTCAGTTGGTTGTTTTTCCAGACTCTTTTGTGTAGTCTTCCAAAGGCGCTATTTGCCTTGGCGAGTCTGTTGTCTATCTCATTGTCGATCCTTGCATCTGATGAAAT
Source organism: Narcine bancroftii (assembly GCF_036971445.1). Taxonomy (NCBI): domain Eukaryota; kingdom Metazoa; phylum Chordata; class Chondrichthyes; order Torpediniformes; family Narcinidae; genus Narcine; species Narcine bancroftii. Next base: position 147,822,696 of record NC_091474.1, read on the forward strand.
GGTGCAGCCGAGATAGGTAAACTGGTTGACCGTTTTGAGTTTTGTGTGCCCGATGGAGATGTGGGGGGGCTGGTAGTCATGGTGGGGAGCTGGCTGATGGTCATGCCTAGCGCGGAATGCCACACTGACCACCGGCTGGTTCGCTGCAAGCTCAACCTTCACTTCAAGCCAAAGCCCAGGAACAGTAAAGCCCCCAGAAAGAGGTTCAATGTTGGAAACCTGCAGTCAGACGAAGCGAGAGGAAACTTCCAGGCAAACCTCAAAGCAAAGCTCGACGATGCAACCCGCCTCACGGACGCGTCACCTGAAACCCTCTGGGATCAGTTGAAGACTACCATACTGCAATCCACTGAAGAGGTACTGGGCTTCTCCTCCAGGAAAAACAAGGACTGGTTTGACGAAAACAGCCAGGAAATCCAGGAGCTGCTGGCAAAGAAGCGAGCTGCCCACCAGGCTCACCTTACAAAGCCGTCCTGTCCAGAGAAGAAACAAGCCTTCCGTCGCGCATGCAGCCATCTTCAGCGCAAACTCCGGGAGATCCAAAATGAGTGGTGGACTAGCCTCGCCAAACGAACCCAGCTCAGCGCGGACATTGGTGACTTCAGGGGTTTCTACGAGGCTCTAAAGGCTGTGTACGGCCCCTCACCCCAAGTCCAAAGCCCGCTGCGCAGCTCAGACGGCAAAGTCCTCCTCAGCGACAAGATCTCCATCCTCAACCGATGGTCAGAACACTTCCATTCAAAATACCAGTCAAATAAATCCCCTTTGAGCTGTTTCCAATATAAGGAAGGCAATACTGTACTCTATGCCAGAGGTGTCTGGGCAGCTTCGGGTCCCACATCTGCATGCTAACAAATTTTAACAGCAAGACCAACAATAGGCAAAAGACATGGGCATCACTGATGATGCAACATATTATTCAAACATATTACACCTCCCAAACTGAGGAGGAAGCCAAGTCAACCACATTAATGGGTATGGGGGTCAGATAAATGAGCAGATTCAGTAAGGATAAGGGGCTTCCTTCTCTGATTAACCGCAGATGTTTTTTACAACAATCCAGTAGTTCTGTTTCCTGTTCGTGTAACAAGTTTTTTTAAATTATGGAAAAATTTAATTGCATGAAGATGAATTCCACAGCTGTGTTAATGGATTTAAATTCTCCTGGATTTAATGCTCTGAGCACTACACTATTGTCAGCTGGGGTGACATAAAGCATTGAAAACTTCTATGCATCACTATGGTACTGCGGTGTTGGAGGTAATGCACCTTTCTCATAGCTTCAGCTGCCTAGGATTGATTCTGTCCTTCTATGCAGTCTACGTGGAGATGAGCAGCTCTCTGTCACATTGTGGGGTTCTCTTGGATGTCCCAGTTTTTTCCTGATCCACAAGTCATGCAGATTGGTTGGGTATTTGACTGCTGTAAATTCCATATTTTGTGGGTGGCTACTGGGAGAATTGGGGGGAGTTAATGGGCCTCTGTGAGGGAATTGGATATGGGAAATTAAGTGGGCCACTGTGATTGCTGTGGGAGCTAGCCACCTTGGTCTATGGTCTGAAGAGCCCCCTCCTTTGAAATCTTCCTTGTTATTCCATCTGCTCCTGTGGATGGTGCTGCAGTTAGCACCCAGTGTTCTTCTGAAAGGTGGTTCCATGTACCTGGCATTGAAATCCCCAGAGTCAGCATGTAATTCCAGTGCAAAACTCGAGAGAGCAGCAGAGGCACATTTGAAATGTTATCAGAATATGGGGACAGACTTTTTATTCTGTGAGTGGTTGGGAAGGGGGAGTCTTAGTTGAGAAATAAGCATATTCCCAAATGGAAATGGGTGAACATAGAAATGACTTTATATTAAGATAAAACAGCAGTTCTGTGTAAATACACCATTTGAAAGTTTTTATCCCTTCACGCCAGAATGAGTGGAAAGTGGCAATCTGTTTGCCGGTCTGCATCAGTTGCTGAGTTTACTTCATGGCTGTGCACAGAGGACTTGTGGATTCTTTCAAATTTAACAAGCCACCTTCTCCCCTGGTTGAAAGCCTCACCTTTTAACCAACAAGCTGATTAACTTCAATTAGACACCAACTTCTGCGAGTTTGTTTTACTGCAGGAAGAAAGAAAAACCTGACAACTGATTATTCAGTGAGAAATGCCCTCAATCTGCTGAGACTAGGCATAAACCAGATAAAGTAACATCTGGGAGAGTTCTGTGTATGGTCCCTCCTTCTCACCCACTGCCTTCACTTCCTCTTTATTGGCTGCAAATCCTTGCCCTTATCTCCAACAGCACACCACACCACCACCCCCCCACCCCCGCCAACTTCCACTTGATATTTTGACTCCCTGCATCTTTCACTGTGGTCAGTTTATCCTAGTCACAACCCCTTCCATAATTTTCTGTTTTACTTCCTTTTCCTCCTCACTGCTGATCCCTTTCCTCTAACTTTCTCACACCTCTCTCGTCTTCTCCTTTATCCCTGCCCACCTCCTTTCTCCTCATTGCTCCTGCCTTTATTACTCCTCATCCTATTCCTTTCTTTGCCTTTGCTATCCATGTTCTACACTCCATGTTATGTCACTCCCTTTCTTCCACTCTCCCCTTCCCCCATCCTCTCCTCTGAGTTTTCCCCATCAGATATCACCTTCACCTTTCTTCTTCAACATTCTCCTGCCATGATCCAGTTTAACCCCCATCCTCTAACTTTGGCATGTGCTCTTAACTTTCTACGTGCAATCCCATGGGCATTAACTAATCAAATTAAACCCACTAATCTCCACACATTCCTGACAAACACTGGGACTGTTTTATTCCTAGGATTCCATTACTTGACAAGATTATTCAATTTCTATATTTATTAAGTGCCATTTTGGTTTGAGTATTTTATTGGCCTAGAGCAAAGTACAGAAAAAAAGCCAATAAATAGTCTAAATTGACCAAGTTATAGATAGAAAGCTCACCCTGGGGAAATAACATTTAGCTCTCACCTGGTTAAATTATTTTTTTGTAATCTCATTTTCTCATCCTAGTATAATAGAATCTGTTCTAAAAATAAGATTACTCTGTAAATCTATTGCTATTCTGTATCACCATGGTGGAGAGTTTCCAGCAACATTGTCCATATCAATGAATCCTGTTGATGATTTCAATCTTAACTTCTTTCCAAACTCATTACATTTCAATTACTCTTAATATCTGCATTCAGATTTAGAAGCCGTATTTCTAATTATTAACTTTTTTAAAAAAAAATCTGTGAGAGTATTTACCAGCCTGGCGCTGTCCATTTCCATTATGCTCTTTTATATTCTGTTGTTTCTCGCTCTTCTTTCCAACTTTTCAAGTTTGTAGTCCCATTCTACCTGGTACAGTGGAAAGGGTTCTTCTGTAAATGATGTAATAAGTCCCCTCTAATAATCATGACAGTAGCAGGGCAAAGCAAGTTGTTCTAATGACAAAAGTCTATGCGCCCAATCTCTTCCACTCCAGTTTCTATTTCTTCCCACTCTTTCTGCATCCTCCATCTTTTTCTCCTTTCCTCTTTGCGCTTTTGCAGTAAAATAACAATTCTTTTGTTTAGAACTTCAACACCTCCAAGCATGCTTTGATGATAGCTATTTGTGGTATAATTACTTCCATTGATATATTAACAGGTGTGATGTTATTATACTGGCAAAGGAAATGAGATTTGAATTTTGTATTCAAGTACAATGTTGTCACTTAGAAGCGTTGGTGAGTGGCGGGCAACATACAGCATATGATGTTGCTGTATCCCAATAAATTGCAATGGCCCTTGGGTCAGAACCTCCAGTACTTCTAAAATTTAATTCAACCTTTTTTTTTCGGCTACGTCCCCCTTAGGACTTTGCTCAAAGTTTATGGGCTCCCTCCCCATGAAGCAGTCAAGTTTATTTGGTTTCTTCCATTCTGACTACATAATCACAATTTTAAATTTTTTTTAATGATTGCAGTTCGCCGCCCTCCTTAAATGTGCTGTTCAACAGCCTTTGACCCCCGTTGAAAATAGTTGATTTAATTTCCGTGGTGTGGGAAGCATTTCAGTTTTCAGAATCTCAATGTTACCCTCAAGGTCATCATTTGTTGCCCTCAAGGAGGTCACGTTGAGCTACCTCTTTCAGTTGCTACCTTCTAGAGAAGTTAGTCAAATGCTGTTGGGGAGAAAATTCTATAATTTACTTTTCCTCTAATTGCCTGTACCAATCTCTTAAGTGCTGTTGATTTTCTCGTTCAAGGCTTGTTATTGGTAGATGGAGGATATCTGATACATCCTTCACCTAACGATCCCTAACTGTATTTTATGCCACAATCAGCAGATTTGATATAAACTGTAACCCCAGCAGGCAAGCCTTTAACCATCCCTGCATAGTCTGCAGGCACATAGCAATGAACAAATCCATGGTGGCAACATGGAAACAATACTACTCACCCTGTTGAATTCAGTGACTTAATCCTGAATCCTGTTTCCCATGATGTTCTACTCAAGTCTTTATTCAAAAAAACTACAGATTAGAAAGTGTATGAATATTCACATGTACCCAGCATTTCAATTAATGCATCTATTTGAAGAGTGATCCTTTTCTATTTTTTCTTATCTGCATTGGTTGAATAATCCAGTACTGAATATACAGTTGAACATTTTCCAGTACTTTAATAGAATACAAAATTCCTTTAGATCCTTTCCTGTATTTTGTCAACTCAATATTTAAAAATTCTGTGAGTATCTGAACAGTACCACATTTTATATTTTTGTACACTTGACAGATATTATTTTTTTCATTCTCAAACATTACTTTTCCAGAAGTGGTCTTTTACTGAACATTTAAGAATTTTTGTTTTGCAAATCAACATGTTATAACCATATAACAATTATAGCCCTTCTTATCCGTGCCCAAATACCTGCACTCTCCTAGTCCCATTGACCTGCATTCGACCCATAACCCTCCATACCTTTTACATCCATATGGAAGCTCAATCCACACAGACCACCACTCTCTGATTAAAGAAGCTTCCCCATGTGTTGCACCTAAACTCTTGCCCCCTAACTCTCAGCTCATGTCCTCTTGTTTGAATCTCCCCTATCCTCAATGGAAAAGGTCTATCCACATTTACTCTATCTATCCCGCTCAAAATTTGAAAGATCTCTATCAAATCCCCCCTCATCTTTCTACGCTCCTAAGAATAAAGACCTAACTTGCTTACCCTCTCTTTAACTTAGATGCTGAAACCCAGGTGTCATTCTGGTGAATCTTCTCTGTACTCTTTCTGTTTTGTTCATATCCTTCCTATAATTTGGTGACCACAACTGAACACAAAATTTTAAATTTGGCCTTGTACAATTTTAATATTACCTCCTAACTCTTATACTCTGTGCTCTGATTTATAAAGGTCAGTATTCCAAAGGCCTTCTTCACTACCCTATCCACCTGAGATTCCACTTTTAGAGAACTGTGTACCATTATTCCTAGATTTCTCTGTTCAGTTGCATTCTTTAATGCCCTACCATTCACTATGTATGTCCTATTTTGATTAATCCTACCAAAATGCAGCACCTTACATTTGTCAGCATTAAACTCCATTTGCCAACTTTCAGTCCACTCTTTTAACTTGCCCAAATCTCTCTGCAAGATTTCACTATCCACAATGCCACAATACTAATATTTTAGTATCATCTGGATACTTACTAATCCATTTTACCACCCCATCATCTAGATCATTAATGTATATTACAAAGAACAATGGGCCCAGTAGAGATCCTTGAGGCACACCACTAGCCTCCAACCCGACAAACAATTATCCACCACCACTCTCTAGGCCATTTCAGATCGGGCCTCTGCCTGGAAACTGGCTATGGGGCGGATCCGAAATCTTGAACTTACCATTTCAGACTGCAGCCCAAAAAGACTGCTCCAGCGTCCCTTTCAAAGGAGAGGCACCTCGTAGCACCCTCCGCATCCCCAGGGAGGTGGGACAACTGGTTCCGTACCACCAACAGTCATCAATATGTAGAGCAATAGCTGTCTTCCCTACCTATGATTCCCCACGCAGCTGAAACCGCTCTATGGTTCCCAGAACAGTTCCAGCTGCATGGGGGATTATGGGTAACGAAGATGGCCATTGCTCTGCTGCATTTTGAGCCATAGAAAATGGCCTGATGTGAATGTCCCAGCCCACACCAGCTATCCCCTGATGGTCCCTGCTGCCCTGACTTGGAGGGAGAGGGGTGAGTGGAGAGATGGGTCGCGGGCTGACGGCATCATCAGCCCACCCCCAAACAGCCACCTAGCGGCAGAGGGCTACGCTGTGGAGATTATCCCTCTCGGAGAAGGGTTGGATTATGTGGCTCGGAGACTGCCTCCGCACATTCAGAGAGGTAGGTTATTATGCGTTTTGGTGGATTTTTCCACTTTTACATCCTGAGTTTTTGTCTATCTGAAATGGCCTTCTGGCGTCTCCCATCCAGCCACTGTTGAATCCATTTTACTACTTCCATATTCACACCTAACAATTGTGTTGATTTCTTTTGTTAAGAGTTTCAGACAGTAAGTGAACCTGAATGTTGTCGGGTATTTTTATATTTGACACTGGAATTAACATATTTATGAAGCTGCTTTACATTTGTACTTGCATTGTCAATTAGTTATGTTTTGGTAGAAGAATTTAAAGATGTCTGCATATTATAAAGCTAATAAAATACAAATTTTTAACAAAGTTGGAAACTTCACCAAGTAAATTTCAAAATATATTCCTGAAATGTAGGAATCCAAAAATATGATGCAGATTTTTCAGCTAACGTAATAGATTCAAACTTGTAAGTTAAAATTATATTAAGCAAAAGTTGAAAAATACTTAAAACTTGTGTTAAATGGCAAAGGTTGTATTTGTTTTGTACAAACCAAATAACAGAAGAAAACACTTCAAACCATACTGACTTTGAAAGTGCTTGCCAATATTCCCACTCTTTCTTCTCAGCTCGACAGAATTTGATAGTGTCTTCTAAATTGATTGGAACACAGTATCAAATCAATTTCTGAAATTGCATTCCAGCTCCTAACAACTTGCTGCCTAAATGTTATACCCTCATATATTCTCTGGATAACTTAAATCTGGCAGATTCAACTGGTTACGAACATCCCTTAATGGAAAGATCTTCAGGATTTTTAACATCTCCATTAGTCATCTCGCCTTCAAAAATAATCTATGATTCTGTAGGGTCTTTGCATGTATGAATTGTCCCCTCTGCTTCATTGTTTTATCTCCTTCTCCATGACCTTGACACTCTTCCTTGAGTAAAGTGTCCAAACAAAACAAAAAGCACCACAGATTTGCCATGATCCTTTTACATTCTATTGATCAAGTCCAACTACATTTCCTGAAAGCAACCATCGTATACACCAGGGCAACTTTTGGCTTCCAAAAACTCACCTAATATGACTGTTCTCTGATTAAAGTTGCCATGCCCAAATAAATTTTTAACAGAAATATAAACAGATACAGAAGTAATAAGTTACAAGAATTATGTTTTCTTGCCATTCTTTTAACTGCATTACATGTAGTAATGTAGTGCGGAATCGCCGGTCCAGCAAGCTCCAGCTCCAGCTACATTACATGTAGTTAAAAGAATCAGGTGATGGAGGCCTTCAGTTCCAATCTGTAAAAGCCTTTTTTTGGTAGGTTCATTGTAACTTTGAAGTGATTGACCTTTAAAGTGACAAACTCAATGTGATGTTTTTTCTCTCAGCAGTGAGTTGAACGTTACATTTTCAGCCTAGAAACTAATGCTAGTAGACAACAGTACAATGAAAAATAAACTAATTGCTTTGTTTATACTGAATGTGCCATGCACATGTATCAAGTAGAAAAGGTATAGTTCTGAGCTGTTCAAGATGATGTTTCATAATCTGCATTGGCTCTACAAGCTATTATTGGAGGAAGTTTTTTTGCAAAGTTCCTGATGATTATCAAGAATATAAATAATTGTAGTGAGAGAAACTCATCTTTAGGAAATCTCTATTTTCACATTATAGACAAAAGCTTGAAATGCATTTTTCATGTTTACAGTTTACAGTTCTGGTTATGTGTAAAAGTCCATGTGTTGTATTTTGTATTGCTTGTAATTAATAATTTGAAATGTACTTGTCAATAAATAAAATTGTTTTGTGCTTACCCATGATTATTCTCTGTTGGTTTCTCAAAAAACCTCTGCAAAATATCAATAAACCTTTCATCATCCATGAACATTTTGGAGAAATCTTATGACATGCAGTTATTTTGAAAGAATTCAGTGTTGTCACACAAAGATATAATGCAGAGAACGTCTTTCTTGAGGCAACTTCCCAGGTGCATAAAACACACGTGACAACACATTAGAAAATAATATCTAATCACCTTTTTTATTTACCTTCTTTATAAGACAGTTTTTAATGATTGGGACAGATTGGGTAGTACATGTTTCAAAGACCTTTTTATTCACAATAATTTTGCTTCTTTTCAACAATTGGTGGCAAAATTTAATTGACCAAATACATTTTTAGATATTTACCAATTAGACATTTTATTTAATCTCAGATTCCCAATTTTCCACAAATTCCTGAGGTGAATATTATTATTTTATTTTAAACTTTATTTAAAGATTTTATCACATGAATAAAACAAAAAAAATTATATTTAAAGAAAAATAAAAATAAAGTAATTATTACAACACAGCATTAATGTCCTAACTTAAATTAGTCTAACCCCCCCCCCCCCATATATACGGCCACTAAAAAAAATATATATATATACATATATATATATTTAAAAAATATATATCGAGTGAAGAATTAATAAAGTTAATAATATTATACATAAAAAAACACTCACAAACAAACAAAAAAAAACAGGTAAAAATACTAATAAAAAAAAAGGTTATCAAATCTAAAATATCACACCTAAAACATATTTAAATCAAACTTAATTGCATGTACTTAACAAATGGAGTCCACTTCAGCTTATAAAAAGACATCCTATCTTGAATTGAAAAAGATATCTTTTCCATAATTAAACAAGACTTCATCTCTAAATACCACCTATCTAAGGTTAATATATTTCTATCTTTTCAAGTAAGCGCTATACATTTCTTGACCACCACTAAAGCTAAATAAATAAAAGAAATCTAATAATCAATTAAGCCTAAGTCAATTAATGATTGCATAATCGCTAATAAAAATATATCAGAATCTAATTTTTTCTTTCTTTGGCTTGTCTTCGCGGACGAAGATTTATGGAGGGGGTAAAAAGTCCACGTCAGCTGCAGGCTCGTTTGTGGCTGACAAGTCCGATGCGGGACAGGCAGACACGATTGCAGCGGTTGCAAGGGAAAATTGGTTGGTTGGGGTTGGGTGTTGGGTTTTTCCTCCTTTGCCTTTTGTCAGTGAGGTGGGCTCTGCGGTCTTCTTCAAAGGAGGTTGCTGCCCGCCAAACTGTGAGGCGCCAAGATGCACGGTTTGAGGCGATATCAGCCCACTGGCGGTGGTCAATGTGGCAGGCACCAAGAGATTTCTTTAGGCAGTCCTTGTACCTTTTCTTTGGTGCACCTCTGTCACGGTGGCCAGTGGAGAGCTCGCCATATAACACGATCTTGGGAAGGCGATGGTCCTCCATTCTGGAGACGTGACCCATCCAGCGCAGCTGGATCTTCAGCAGCGTGGACTCGATGCTGTCGACCTCTGCCATCTCGAGTACTTCGACGTTAGGGGTGTAAGCGCTCCAATGGATGTTGAGGATGGAGCGGAGACAACGCTGGTGGAAGCGTTCTAGGAGCCGTAGGTGGTGCCGGTAGAGGACCCATGATTCAGAGCCGAACAGGAGTGTGGGTATGACAACGGCTCTGTATACGCTTATCTTTGTGAGGTTTTTCAGTTGGTTGTTTTTCCAGACTCTTTTGTGTAGTCTTCCAAAGGCGCTATTTGCCTTGGCGAGTCTGTTGTCTATCTCATTGTCGATCCTTGCATCTGATGAAATGGTGCAGCCGAGATAGGTAAACTGGTTGACCGTTTTGAGTTTTGTGTGCCCGATGGAGATGTGGGGGGGCTGGTAGTAATGGTGGGGAGCTGGCTGATGGAGGACCTCAGTTTTCTTCAGGCTGACTTCCAGGCCAAACATTTTGGCAGTTTCCGCAAAGCAGGACGTCAAGCGCTGAAGAGCTGGCTCTGAATGGGCAACTAAAGCGGCATCATCTGCAAAGAGTAGTTCACGGACAAGTTTCTCTTGTGTCTTGGTGTGAGCTTGCAGGCGCCTCAGATCTAATACAACATAAATATTATATAAACTATTAAAAATAAATTGAATACCTTTCCAAAACTGTTGCAATCGATCACATAACCAAATAGTATGTGTAAAAGGAACAAGTTAATTATTATATAATGGCTTAATTACTCTTGGATACTTGTCCAATAAAGGCTCCAATACCACATTTAAATCTCCCCCAATCATCACATTAGAATTTACTTGTCCAAGTAATAAAAACATATCCACAACAAAAGCTGTATCCTCAACATTTGGAGCATAAACATGAAGCAAAGTCCAAGCCTCGTTAAAGATTGTACAATTCAGTTTTAATAATCTTCCACCATTTTTCTCTTCATTCTGTAACTGAAATAGTAGATTCTTGTACACCAAAATTGCCACTCCTTTTGCCTTTAAATTAAATGAAGAATAAAAAAAAACTTGTCCAACCCATTCACGTTTAAGTTTCAAATGTTCCTTATCTGTTAAATAAGTTTCCTGCAAAAAAGCCGGATCAACTGTTAGTTTTTTTTAAGTAAACAAGTGCTTTCTTACGATTAATAGGATTATTTAAACCCTGGACATTAAGAAAAGCAAACTTTAATTTAGACCTTTCTTACAACAACATAACAAGAAAAAAAAGAGAAAAAAAAAACAAGAAAAAAAAGACCCCCTTCCCCTTATCCCCTCTTAAAACTACAACAAAAAAGAAAATTATTAAAAAAAAATAAATAAAAAGAAACTTCACTCCTTAATCCAAAAAAATAATTAAAAAAAAACAGGTAAGAGGTTACAATTACCTCCTCCTGTCTGAACCGCACAATGCGGTAACTCCCACAAAATATTGGGTGTGAGATAACTCACACGTAGCTGACGACTTCTGGAAAATAATGCCCACCCAGTCCCCCCTCCTAACTCCCATTTCTCATTAAACTATAATCATTATCTAAATCTTCTCGGAATTTTTTTTTAAATCAGTTTTGTCACTCCGACCACCATTGCTTCCAATTCTTCTTGAAATTCGATTCCCATCTTGCGTCTCCACTCTCTTTGGAGACCGTGGAGGACTACGTCGTTCCTGGAATTGCGTGATTGGTAACAGTTGAGCAAAGTCCATAGCTTCTTTAGGGTTATCAAAAAATTGTGGTTGACATCCATCCTGGAAAATCTTCAATACTGCAGGGTATCTAAATGTTGCTTTATATCCTTTTTTCCATCGCGCTTCTTTCACAAAATTAAATTCACGTCGTTGAGACATAACTTCTTGACTCAAATCCAGATTAAAAAAAACACAATTGTTCTGGACCATCAAAGGAGATCTACTTTGTTGCGCATTTCTAATAGCCACACGCAAAATTGTCTCTCTATCATAATAGCTTAAACAGCGGACCAGAACAGGTCTTGGATTCTGACTTGGAAGAGGCTTTCTTCTCAGAGCTCGGTGAGCACGTTCCAGTATTAAACCTTCCGGGAACTTATCTTGTCCTAACACTTGTGGAATCCAATCGGTAAAAAACTTTCTTGGATCTGGTCCTTCTATATCTTCTGGCAAGCCAATAATTTTTACATTGTTCCGTCTGGACTGATTCTCCAAATAATCAACCTTTTTATTCTGGATTTGTAAAGTTTCAATTGTTTTATTTACATCTTGTATTTGATCTTGTACCTCAACTATACCTTGGTCACAAACATCAAGTCTTTCATTCATTTCAAGCTTAAAAGCTCCATAATCAACCATCTGTTGAGTATTAATGTCCACCAAGGTATTAAGCTTGGTGTTAACTTGAACCAAAGATTTACCTATCTCTTTGATTGAAGAAGATAACTTAAATTCAAGATTCTTAATAAACGTATCAACTGGAATAGATTCAGGCAAAATAGGATCCTGCTGTTTCTGAATAACCAGAGGGTCTTCTAATCCTTCCCTTAGTTTAACTGCTTTTCTTGCAGTATGACTACGTGTAGAAACCCCTGCCACAACCTCCTCAGCAGTATCAGAAGACTGATAGTCAGGGTTATCCTTAACCCATATTACATCAAAAGCCTTCATTACATCAAGATCCGTTGAAGTCTTCATAACTGGTGGTGCATTTTGCAGCACCACCGCTACATCAATCGGCGGACGTCTCTTTAAAGTCGGGTCTTCAGTTGGCGGCGTCCCAGCTGTTCCATCTGTCAAAGGTTCAGTGACAGCGCTCATAGCGGGCGTTGATTGAAATACACGTGCCCGGCTAGCCCTTTGTTCCAAAGGCTGCCGGGCGCCATCTTTAAAGAGCCCTACCAGAACAGAGCGGAGCTCCGTTGCCGAATCCTGCACTTCTCCTCTTGGATCCATTCCACGCTGAGTCCTGCCTTCTTGTAAACAGGTAGGCTCAGATAACTTTGGGAAATGTAATTTCTTAGCGATCTGTTGCCGTTTTCTTTTTACTTTTTGTTAGCAATTGTACTATTAGAAGCTAATTCAGGACCTCTAACTATTTATAAACTTTTTAGAAAGTTTCAACGGGCACTTATAGACAAAACAATAACAAAGAGTCGGGAGAGGACTGGAAGGCACGTCTATTCCTTACGCCATCTTGCCACGCCCCCGAGGTGAATATTATTGATTTACTTTTGGATTTTCAACTTTCTCACAAAGGTTTAGTATCTCTTGTTTATAATAATTTGCTTGATTTAAGAACAGCATCTTTAGTTAGGATCAAAAGCAATGGGGAACAGGATTTGAATCTTTCATTTTCTGAGGTTTGGGAGTCAATTTGTAATTTGGTTAATGCTACCTTCCTTTGTGCATGACATTGTTTATTGCAATTTAAAGTGGTCAATAGAGAAAATAATGACTATTCACAATAGGCCATAGATCTTGCTGAGTCAGTCGTGCAGACAGATCATTAGTAGTTTTTGAAGTAGTGTAGTGACAAAGTTAGTGGTGGTGCAGGGGGGCTAATAAGTGTTTTGAAGTCATGTAGTGATAAGGTTAGTGGTGGTACAAGGGGTTCATAAGCAGGGGCATGGGGGTGCAATTCTTTGGTGCTGACACTGGCAGTGGTTCCAGCTGCGTGGGGGATTATGGGTAACACAGACAGCCATTGTTCCCGCATTCAGCCCTGAGCGAGCCCATGAGGTGCTGAATTGCTGCTCCAGCAAGCTCCAGCAGCACAGCACCCCTGTTCATAAGTGCTTTGAAGTAGTGTAGTGATAACTGTTGGGAGGAAAAAGGCTTTTTGAACCTAGGTTGCAGCAAGAAGAGAACATGGCCAGGACGATATCGATGAGGGTCTTTCTTGATGCTGACTCCCTTCTTAAAATATTTTGATTGATTTTGATTATAAAGCAGTAAAGACATAAAAGTACAAAAAGCAATATTGGAGTGGTGTGTAAATAACAGATTAAATAATTTTAAAAATACAGAAATCAAAAGACACTTCCACAATTCAAAAGCAATAATAATAATTTTATCCTGATTAAAGAGAAATTCAAACCCCATCCCTACTTTATCAAAGTTGTGTGATAATAGCTCTAAAGGCTGTGTACGGCCCCTCACCCCAAGTCCAAAGCCCGCTGCGCAGCTCAGACGGCAAAGTCCTCCTCAGCGACAAGATCTCCATCCTCAACTGATGGTCAGAACACTTCCAATCTCTTTTCAGTGCCAACCGCTCAGTCCAAGATTCCGCCCTGCTCCAGCTCCCTCAACAGCCCCTAAGGCTAGAGCTAGATGAGGTCCTCACCCGGGAAGAGACATATAAGGCAATTGAACAACTGAAAAGTGGCAAAGCAGCAGGTATGGATGGAATCCCCCCAGAGGTCTGGAAGGCTGGCGGCAAAACTCTGCATGCCAAACTGCATGAGTTTTTCAAGCTTTGCTGGGACCAAGGAAAACTGCCTCAGGACCTTCGTGATGCCATCATCATCACCCTGTACAAAAACAAAGGCGAGAAATCAGACTGCTCAAACTACAGGGGAATCACGTTGCTCTCCATTGCAGGCAAAATCTTCGCTAGGATTCTCCTAAATAGAATAATACCTAGTGTCGCCAAGAATGTTCTCCCAGAATCACAGTGCAGCTTTCGCGCAAACAGAGGAACTACTGACATGGTCTTTGCCCTCAGACAGCTCCAAGAAAAGTGCAGAGAACAAAACAAAGGACTCTACATCACCTTTGTTGACCTAACCAAAGCCTTCGACACCGTGAGCAGGAAAGGGCTTTGGCAAATACTAGAGCGCCTCAGATGCCCCCCAAAGTTCCTCAACATGGTTATCCAACTGCACGAAAACCAACAAGGTCGGGTCAGATACAGCAATGAGCTCTCTGAACCCTTCTCCATTAACAAAGGCGTGAAGCAAGGCTGCGTTCTTGCACCAACCCTCTTTTCAATCTTCTTCAGCATGATGCTGAACCAAGCCATGAAAGACCTCAACAATGAAGACGCTGTTTACATCCGGTACCGCATGGATGGCAGTCTCTTCAATCTGAGGCGCCTGCAAGCTCACACCAAGACACAAGAGCAACTTGTCCGTGAACTACTCTTTGCAGATGATGCCACTTTAGTTGCCCATTCAGAGCCAGCTCTTCAGCGCTCGATGTCCTGTTTTGCGGAAACTGCCAAAATGTTTGGCCTGGAAGTCAGCCTGAAGAAAACTGAGGTCCTCCATCAGCCAGCTCCCCACCATGACTACCAGCCCCCCCACATCTCCATTGGGCACACAAAACTCAAAACGGTCAACCAGTTTACCTATCTCGGCTGCACCATTTCATCAGATGCAAGGATCAACAACGAGATAGACAATAGACTCGCCAAGGCAAATAGTGCCTTTGGAAGACTACACAAAAGAGTCTGGAAAAACAACCAACTGAAAACCTCATAAAGATAAGCATATACTGAGCCGTTGTCATACCCACACTCCTGTTCGGCTCCGAATCATGGGTCCTCTACCGGCATCACCTACGGCTTCTAGAACGCTTCCACCACCGTTGTCTCCGATCCATCCTCAACATTTATTGGAGTGACTTCATCCCTAACATCGAAGTACTCGAGATGGCAGAGGCCGACAGCATCGAATCCACGCTGTTGAAGATCCAATTGCGCTGGGTAGGTCACGTCTCCAGAATGGAGGATCATCGCCTTCCCAAGATCGTGTTATATGGCGAGCTCTCCACTGGCCTCCGTGACAGAGGTGCACCAAAGAAGAGGAACAGGGACTGCCTAAAGAAATCTGCCACATTGACCACCGCCAGTGGACTGATATCGCCTCAAACCGTGCATCTTGGGAGGAGTCACGCGATGGAGTAGTGGCCGGACGGTGAACTCCAGCCCTCTCCAGAAAAGTCGGGAAAAACAAGAGAAAACACAAAGGCACAGAAATAAAAGTTACAGAAAAGTGAGTATAAAGGTGGAAAGAAGATGGCGACAAAAAAAGAAAAGTCGAAAGCAACGGTAAGAAGAGAGGAAGAGAAGACAAAGGAGGGAAAAGGTGAAGGCCTTACCTGTCCGAAGAGGCCCGCTGCGGAGAGAGAAACCCGCTCCCTCAGGTCGGTCAATAATGGACTACAAAAATGGCTCGCAGAGCCGAACAAAAGTGCGCAACCGCGCATGCGCGAAGTTTCGCGCATGCGCGATGCGAATGAAAAAAAACACACCGACGGGAGGGGGGACCAGCTGGGGAGTCGATCTCCACAGCCGGCAACGACAGCTGCAGAACACCTGCAGCAAGAAGAGACCACAGAAGACAATAGAAACAAGATAGAAGAGGAGGAAAGGGCACCAAAGAAACAACAGATGGTCAACCCAGAGGAAGAAGAAGAGGAAGAGTATGGTGAAATAGAAGAAGAAAAGAGAGGCAAGGTAAAGGATATACTTGCTCTTATTAGAGGATACATGGAATCATTTAAAGAATGGCAAACACAGGAATTTAAGGATTTAAGAAAAAGAATAAACAACACAGAGGAGAAAATAATTAAAATGGAGATGACCTTAACAGAAATGGGAAAAAAAATGGACAAGATGGAAGAGCGGGCAGTAGCAGCAGAAATGGAGGTAGAAGACTTAAAAAAGAAATTGGAGAAATCTAATAAAAAAACTAAAGAGACACAAGAACTACTAGCTCAAAAAATAGATACAATGGAAAACCATAACAGAAGAAATAACATAAAGATAGTGGGCCTTAAGGAAGATGAAGAAGGCAAGAATATGAGGGAGTTTATAAAAGAGTGGATCCCTAAGACCCTAGGATGTCCAGAACTACAGCATGAAATGGAAATAGAAAGGGCACATAGAGTATTGGCCTCTAAACCACAACCACAACAAAAACCAAGATCTATTGTAGTAAAATTCCTAAGATATACTACAAGAGAAAAGGTACTGGAGAAGACAATGGAAAAAGTAAGAGAGGGCAACAAACCACTGGAGTATAAAGGGCAAAAAATCTTCATTTATCCAGATATAAGTTTTGAACTCCTAAAGAAGAGAAAAGAGTTCAATACAGCAAAGGCGATTTTATGGAAGAAAGGGTATAAATTTATACTAAAGCATCCAGCGGTATTGAAAATATTTATTCCAGGACAACAAAACAGACTATTCTCGGATCCAGAAGAAGCACGAAAATTTGCAGAACAATTACAAAAATAGACTGAGGGAGGAAGACGGGTAATGAGAGTTAAAATGATCACGACTGATATGTATGTGGGTAAAGACAAAAATAGACTGAGGGATGAAGACGGGTAATGAGAGTAAAAATGATCACGATTGATATGTATGCAGGTAAAGAGGTATAAGAGTGAATAGAGACAATGAGCATACATGAATGTATCTGTACTTAGAGGAAAATATAGATAGTATAGACAAGAATTAATAAGGGAAGGTAATGGAATAGAGAGAATAAGGAGGGAATTAAAAGAGGGACCTTTGTGACATATGAAAAGTGAAATCTTTTCTGGGGGAGGCGGGGTGGGGGGAAATAGCGGTCACTGCAAAATCAGTTGACGCTTGCGAGTGGATTCGCAAATCCAAATGGAGAGGGGAGATGTGGTTGTCCGACAAGGGATAAAGGACAACTCAGGAGGTGAAGGGGAGATTGGGGATAAATAAGATAGAAATAGGAGAATAAGGAAAATGTTAGATGTTGTAGGAATGTTGTCTTATAAAGAGTTGAAAATAAGAAAACAGAAATGGAAAAGGAGGAAAGGTAATGATGGAAAAACGGAAAGAGAAGATAAACAAAATATAAAAGGGCTACGCTGAACTATATGTCTTTAAATATTAATGGAATACATAACCAAATTAAAAGGAAGAAACTACCAAATTTAAATGAATAAATGTATTCCATTAGAAAAAATAACATATTGGTTAAGAAATAACATTGAAATATTCGAACAAGTATAGGAGCCTTACATTAAATACAATAGCGAAAACCTACCGGGGACAAACATTACCTAAGTTGATGGAAGGAGAAGGAAAGAAAAGAATGGACTCAGTAGAATTTCTGGTGTAATTTTGTTGAATGACAACATTGTCTGACTGGCTTAATGCAACCTAGATTGTATACCTAAAATGGATGAGAGGGGGGGGTGGGGGGGTGGTTTGGGAGGAAAGGGGGGGGGGGAGAAAAAGTCACTGTATATGTGTGAAAAGAAATAGTGTATATCATGGCTAATGTGATTTATGGTGTGAAAAATAAAAAAAAAAAAAAAAAAAAAAAAAAAAACCGTGCATCTTGGCGCCTCACAGTTCGGCGGGCAGCAACCTCCTTTGAAAAAGACCGCAGAGCCCACCTCACTGACAAAAGACAAAGGAGGAAAAACCCAACACCCAACCCCAACCAACCAATTTTCCCCTGCAACCGCTGCAACCGTGTCTGCCTGTCCCGCATCAGACTTGTCAGCCACAAACGAGCCTGCAGCTGAGGTGGACATATTCCCCTCCATAAATCTTCATCCGCAAAGCCAAGCCAAAGAAAAGAAGAATACTTAAAATGAAAACAGAGAGAAAAAAAGTCATATTATGTTAAAGACCAAAAAAATGACCCCCACAGCTTTTGAAATCTTATATCTGAATTATTAATTGAATAACGAATCTTTTCTAAGTTTAAACATGATATAATGTTTCTCAGCCACTGAGCATGAGTGGTGGGGCAGCATCCTCCCAGGTTTCCTTCTTTGAATTATAGAAATAAAACCAACAATAAGCAGGCCTTTAATCCCAATTCTGTGTTTGTATTTTGATTTAATTAAGCAAAGACATGCATACATGAGGTTTGTGTAATCACATCTCGGGTGTTTTTGTGACAAAGCAAGCAGAAATCAACTAGATTTTTTGAAATTGGTATAACAAAAGATGGATAAGTCGAAAATGGTTAAAAGCTACTTGATATTGCTAACTCGCAACAAAACTGGGGAGTATTCCTTGAACCTCTTCAATTCTGAACTTTTAAGAAAAAATTGAAGTCCTTAACCCTTTCCACTGCTGACCCCTTGATGAGGACTGGTTTGTGTTCTCCTGATTCTCCCCCTTCCGAACTCCACAATCAATCCCTTAGTTTTGCTACCATTGAGTGCAAGGTTGTTGTTGTGGCATCACTGAACTGGCTGATTTATCTCACTCCTGTATGCTTCCTCATTGTCAGTTATTTTGGCATTAGCTTCATTCGCCACACAATATATTGCTCAAGAATCTTTTTATGTTAAACTGTACAGCATGACCTCTCAAAACTTCCTGTCCTTTATAATGGAGATGACAGCAAACAGGGAAAGTCTGGACTAGCCAATTACCCTAGGGGAGCTGATGAAAGTGCTCTTGGCACAGACTTCATGAGGAAGGACATCATCACTCTTATCTTCAAACAGAAGAGGTGAAGGAGGATCTCAGGAATCGGAGACACATATCATTGTTAAACATGGACTACAAAATCCTGTCCAAAACCATCGCCCTGGGGCAGGTAATCCATCCAGATCAAACATGCATGGTTCTGGGCAGGAAAATCTCTGACAGCCTTATGCAGCTCAGGGACACCATGTCCTACATGCAGGATGGGGGAATGGTCAGCTGTCTGCTCAGCTTCAATCAGGAGAAGGCTTTTGATTGGATATTTCATATATATATGATGGACGTACTCTCCAAAAATGGGCTTTGTGGATGTAATCTGGAATTGAATTAAACTGCTGTACATGGATATCCATAGTGCAGTCCAAATCAATGGGTGGGAAACAGATATCTTCCCCAGATATCTTACACACTCTCCCCTGTCTGATTTGTGTGGGTACATAGAGCTCTTTTCTGAATCCTTCAGGAAGGTCAAGAGCATGAGAAGAATTGTGTTGCCAGGCAGTGGAGGCATGCAGCATCCCCTTTATCCTCATATCTGATCACCTGAAGATGATGGGGATCTGGTTCAGAGGGTCTGAGGCATACAATAACAATTGATTGGAGTGGATCGCAAAAGTCCACCAGAAATTAGGTCTGTGGGCCCAGCACGCCCTCTCAGTAATAGGAAAGAACCTGGCCATCAGGTGTGAGGTGCTCTCAGTACTGCTGTATGTAGTGCAGGAGTGGCCCATCCCCCACACCTCTGCCTGGGTGGCCACCAGAGCAGTTTTCCAGTTCATTTGGGGATCCAAGATGGAAAGGGTCAGAAGGGTCACCATGTGCAAGTTGCCAGACAATGGGAACAAGAGTGTACCAAAGGTGGCCCTCATCCTAAAGACTATCTCTGAGTGTAGCTGTATCAGGCTATGAGTGGAGCCAAAGTACGACGGCCCCAAGTGCCACTATGTGCAAAGGTTCTACCTGTCCCAGATGTTGTGAAAGATGGACTTTGCCACACCACCTATCCTTTGTGGAAATTTCTTTTGACCTGAAGACCATCAGACAGTGATCATCATTGAACATCCTGCAGATGTTGAGAGATGAGGACTCAATAGGCCCAGTGGAGTGGTTCCCTGAGCAGACTATCAGTTATCTGACTGAATGTCTCATCACCAGGCCGCACAAGCAAGTGCCAGGACATGGCCTGGCTGGAGGTGAGAGGAGCCCTCCCTGTCAGATCCTTCCTGCATGACTGGGACATCATCCATGATGCATGTTGTGCTTGTGATCACTGCAATGGAGAGAAGACAATTATCCACCTCTTTGCTGAATGCAGATTAGCTAAGTGTGTGGAGAAGGATGCAAGGTCCTTGTCACGGTTCATCCCTCGAAGCAGCCTTGGGGACGCACGCAGAGTCAGACATCCAGAACTGCTAGAAGACCATCAGCTCAGAGAAAGATGCACTTTGATGTGCCCAAAACACACTTAGACGTCAGTGAGGGAAATTCTGCCAACTGGCTGCACAAGTACATACTGAGGTTAGGGGCAACCAACACAAGGGAACTGTGGAGAAGGACCATAGTCGAGAGTCCTTCTGTTACTGGGCATTGAAGAGCTGAGACTATGGGGAAGATCCTCAAACAACAGAGGGGGAGAAGCAACAATGTGCCACAGTGGTGGTAATAGTTTAAATAGAATTGAATGTAACCATGTATAGTGACGGGAATGTATCAAGAGTAGGAAGAGACTTTGAATGGTTTTCCTTCTCAATAATTTATTGTGAATAATGTCTACTTTTGGCTTTAAAAAAAACCTCATTTTGTTGCTGGCAGCTAAATAAATAAAAAAAACAGGTCTAAGTATTGCTGGCAGGACAAGCAATACAACTTTCCAGGTCTGTTGAAATTCACTAATAATAGAAAAGCCAAAGGAAGCATTTCTTTCAATATTGAAGAATTTGGCTGCAATCTTGGAATAGTTGATCTATTTCTCAATATGTTTTGTTTTAGTTATGCTTGTAGGCTGTAATTTCAATGTCCACACAAAGAGTCTCTTCATGGTTTCATTGAACATTAACAAAAGGCATTTAAGCTTGTTGTCTTTCTTAAACCACATTTCCAGCCTCACCAAATATATGGGCTTTGGAGTCAACACACCTCCACCGATCCTGTTGAATATCCCAATCCCACCAGGGTAGACATTTAGAAGTGGCCTATACAAACCATGGGCAGGTGTCAAATAACTTATTTTTGGGTGGAGGGTGTTAGTCGATTAATGTTAATTATTCTAGGTTCAAACTAGTGTTCTCTCCTCAGATGGTCATACTGTAGAGCATTCATGTTCGTGCTGAAAAAGAGGTTGCTATGAAATTTGGCACTGTCAAGAATGGTGTTAGCAAGGAAAAACAAACTGAGGCTAGTTGCTTCATCTCATAGCTAGTACATTTATACTCAAGTTTGCATAGTGTTTGTCAGTAACTGAGCTGTGTTGGAATGAGAATGCGACGCAACAAAAGAGGGGTAATGTGTGGACCTTTGAGCTTAAAGAGAAATTTCACCATAAGTTCTGCAGGTTTTTAAAATAATCAAGTTATCTTGATAAGTTTGAGATATTGTTTTAATAAATCTACTACCATGTCTGGCAGTAGCAGGTGGACAACTCCCCTTTTGAATTATTTAAATGTTATAAAGAATATTGTGTTGCTCTCAGGAGCTGATAAAACAATTTTACAATGTGGCAGTCTCTGTCATTTCTGACACCTGATTTGTTCATGACCCATGTAGAGAGGCAGTGTATTCACCATAACTTAATCCCTAAAAGTACAGCTCCAGGAATATTTATTACTCAACTCGCATATAGCCACTAAGGATGACAGGACAATATACCAATTAGCCTCATTATAGTTTGGTGGTACTCCAAAATAAAATTTAGAATTTAATGAAATAAAGAATACTGCGAAAATTTGTAGATTAATTTGCTTAACCCATGGCAATATAGAAGTGTTAGAAAAGCATTTTTGAAATCTTAAGGTGCATTTTCTTTTAACTCTCTTGGTACCAACTTAATAATTGATCAGCACCACTTTCCAATCAGCATTCGCTTCCATAATTTTAAGTAGAATTAAGAGGATCACTGGGGTCTCCCTCCCCCACGCCCCCCCCCCCCACACATCCTCTTTTTATGTAAGCTATCAGGATCATTGTCTGAAGAGGGCACACAAAATCATTGAGGACCCCTTCCACCCTGCACACTGAATCTTTCAACAACTATCATCGGGGAAGAGATCCAGGAGTATCAGAGCCAGCACCATCAGGATTAGGAACACCTTCATCCCACGGGCAGTGAGAATGCTGAACATCCAAAGGAACTACTCACATTAACCATCCAAGACTCTAATAATCACATAACAATATTTATTTATTTTTATATACCTGTATGTATATTTGTCTTGGATATGTATTGTTTATCTATAAGTGTGTTATATCTGGTAATGTACTAAGGTAATACCTGTCTCAGGTGTTGCAAAGGATGGATGTGCCTGTGCACAGAATTTAACATTTATAAAGTTCAACAGGCCTTGGTGCTTGAAAGGCAAATGGTTACTGCTCAGGAAGGTTCTTGTCGGTTTTCAGAGAGAGATTTGTTGTTTTAGGACATCCACAACTGATGTATTTCCATCAATCACCTCAGTGTTCTTGCTGACAAAACTTGCCCATTCAGGGTTCTCCAGATGATAACCTCTTTCTTTCAGATCACCACAGAGTTCCTTGTTGTTTCTCTTATTCCAAGTGAAACATTAATTAGACAGCCAGTCCTCTTCACTTGCATGAACCACAAGGGCTTTAACCAGGCCGTCTTCCAAAAATGGGGCTTACCACAAGCTTGCCAGCTTGTCCTGTTCCAGTCCCAGCTGCTTCTGCTG
This sequence comes from Narcine bancroftii, assembly GCF_036971445.1. NCBI lineage: Eukaryota > Metazoa > Chordata > Chondrichthyes > Torpediniformes > Narcinidae > Narcine > Narcine bancroftii. The sequence goes on from NC_091474.1 coordinate 147,845,696, forward strand.
GCTATAACACTGTACAAGTGATCTTTCTGTGTGTATCTCTCTCTCTCTCTCTCTCTCTCTCTCTCTCTCTCTCACACACACACACACACACACACACACACACACACACACACACACACACACACACACACACACACACACAGAGAAAAGCCCGTTTCACTCTCTCTGCTTGCAAAACCACATGACCCTCTTACAACAGCTCCAGACAGAAGCGGCTCCGACAAACTCTTTCATCTGTTGCCTTTTGTAAACAACATTCCATTAGTAAAGTTTCTTGAGCACTCTTCAAAGCTCTTGCAAAAGCTGTGAGGCCCTGATATGTCTAGCATTAGCAGAGCTCCAGTATTTAAAAAAAGATCTGTTTTAAAGTGTTCGTATGTAACCTACTCTAACAAACCTTTCCCAATTTATCTCCCAAAAACATACCTACATACTTTGTCACAAGCTCAACAGAAAATTTGCAATTTTGATGTTTCATGATGTGTTTATAGTTTTCATGGCCCTTTTGAATGTTTGTACAAAATATTCTGCTTCCCCATTTGTGCTTGGGTGATAGGGTGCTGACAAGACATATCAAATATTGTTATTGCGTAGGAATTCTTTAAAAGCCTCTAATACAAACTGTGGACAATTCTCAGAAACTAGTTCAATAGGCAATCCATATGATGCAAATATACTTCATAGACTTTCAATTGTATGGTCCATTGTTGTTTTTCTCACGGGTGACACTACTGGCCATTTTGAGTGTGCATCCACAGCAATAAGGAAGTTTTCTCCCATAAAATTACCAGCAAAACCAACGTAAATCCTATTCCATGGTCGTGATGGCCATTTCCATGGGTTAGCCTCAGCTTGAGGAGCTTTGGTTTGCATATCTTGACATATGCTACATCTCCTTACTGTCCATTCAATATTAATGTATTGAGGGTCATCAGTCACGCATACGTGCCAACACCTTCATCTGAACCATTCCTCTGGGTGGTTGTTGTGGAGTTCTGATAATATGGCTCTTTGCCATTTTGTAGGGATGGTTCTCCACAATAAACAATCAGTTCTCCCAATATTATTTCAGCCTCAGGCCACACATTTGATATGAAGTAAAGGACCCTTGATAATATAGCTTCTTTTTGTACTTCTTTGCTGATATCTTTGCTGTGATTGGTAAGCGATTAATCTGTTCTTGATTAACAGCTGTAGCCTCTGCCGTCCATTTAATTATTTCATCTTCCTGCTCCATTTCTTGTAAAGGTGGGTTGCTGGTTTATGTTCAAATAGTAATCATATTTGGCTAGCAGCATGGGCCACCTTTGAATCCTTGTTGCAGCTAGCACTGGTATTCCCTTTTTGGGGCCTAGAATTAAACTCACTGGTTTGTTGTCTATTACCAGTGTAAACTTTCTACCATATAAGTACTGGTGAAACTGTTTGACACCAAATATTATGGCCAGCCCTTCTTTTTCCAGCTGGGCATAATTACTTTCACAAATCGTCAAAGACCAGAGGCATAAGCCACCAGTTGTTCCCGTCTTTCCATTACCTGTGATAAGACCACTCCTAATCCGACTGGCGAAGCATTCACCGCAAGGGTTACTTCTTTCCCTGGGTCATATTGGACAAGAAAATTGTTACTGGACGTTAATAGTTTTTTCAAGTGATCCACTGCATTACTAGTCTCCTTATTCCAACTCCATTTTTGGTCTTTTCTCAACAATTAATTTAGCAGGTTGCAGAGGGCTGACATACTTGGAATGTACTTCCAGTATTGGTTAACTAAACCCAAGAATGACTGCAGTTCAGCTCAATTTGTTGAGTAAGGTGCTCCGTGGACAGCTTCAGTACCAGTGGTGTCCATTTGGACTCCTTCACTGTTAATGGTAATGCCCAGATATGTGACAGAAGGTGCCATAAATACACTTTTGTCCTATTGCAGACAGACGTTTGTTTCTTGCAGTTGGATTAGGACCTTTTTTATGTTGGATAGGTGGTCAGAGTCATCCCAACCTGTACTTATGATGTCATTGAGGTAACATCCTCCATTGATGCCATGTAATCATTTGTTCATGGATGCTGTGAGAAGCATCACACAACCTATTGACTCCCATGAGATCAATTAAAAAAAGATCTTATTAAGAATATTTAACCAATAAAAAAGTTCTTTAAAGTCATTAAAGTGATTAACAGAAGAAAAAGAAATGTCACCAAAAAAGTATCATCCACAAAACAATTTGAAGAAAAGAAGAAGAGAGAAATCGGGCCTACCTTGTTGATGAAGTCTTCTCTGAGTCCACTAGCTAAGACCCTGAGATCTTCCTCCAGAGCCCTCTTGACGGTGTCCAGTAAAGATGGTGCCGGAGGAAAGGTTAAAATTATGGTAAATGCTCAAGAGGTCGAGCATGTGCGCTAAAGAAGGAAAAAAAATTGAAAAAAAACAATGGGTCTCTTAAAGGGTCAGTCCAGCCTTTCGGCTTCTGAGCAAGAAGGTGACAATTCTCCAGTCGAGGAGGCTTCAGAAGAGTATAACAGTGAAGAAGAAATGTTAAGTTCAGAAGAGGAATGATTTAGAGACAAGAAAAAAGATTCTTAAGAAAGAAATGAGAAAAACTGAAATTAAAATACATGGACTTTCTTTGCAGAATCATTGTAATCTGTTTAATTGCAGAACTGAAGCAAGTTAAAACAGATTTGACAAAGGTGATAAATAATGTTGATAAATTGGAAAATAAAATTCAAAATGTTCACAAAGAAGTACAATGTAGAGAAGAAGTTTAATGTGAATGAAGAATCGATGATCAGTTTAATCTCTGAATGAAAAACTGTTGGAGAAAGTTGATATGCTGGAAAATGATAGTAGAAGAAGTCGTGTTGACTTTTGTTTCTCAACATAATGTATACGTGTTGCAATTCATATCATTTAAGTGCTATCTACTGTCATTCAAAATAAAATTGCAAATGTTAGAAATCTGAAAATAAGGTAACATACTGGAAATGCCAAGAAGTTCGCTTCTCAAAAGGATATTTGATTGAATATCTTAACTTTGCGTCTTGGTTGCCTGACCTGTATTTTTGTAGCATTTTCTATTTAGCATTACTCTTTTAATGTAATTTTCGACGTTAAACTTCTCCTTTGAGTTCCCTATGTTTAGACTGGAAACCCTGGTTTTGGATCACTGAATTCATAAAATCTTTTTTTTTGCTTGTAGTGCATTTCCTAATCTATATTTATATCCTGCAAACAAATCTGTGAATAACTTGAAGACTATTACTTTTCAGGCTGAATGAAGGCTGTGGATGATGAGAATGCCATAGAAATTCTTGGCCTGGGTAAAATGAACCACTGATTTCTGTAACAACAGAAGTATTATCATAGCATATTTCAAAAGCATGTGAACGAACAAATGGTTCTTTGTTGTCTTATTTGGACCAGGCTGTTGTTTGTCTAGTATTAAAGGCACACACCAGATGACAGAAGAACTGAGGTCCACTTGAAAGATTGGTTTGTCATCTTGTAATAGAGAACAAAAATTTTCATGCAAATGTTTAAATTTCATTAAATTTAGTTTCATAAAGGACTGTTCATCTTAAAAAAAATTACAATCAAGCCATTCTTATAGAATATTGTGAGGAAGAAAAACATTTGCAACAAATAGAAGTAAACAATTCTCCATTATATTTTTGATGGGAACAATAGTTAATGCCATTGAATAAAACTCTCCAAGCCACGATCAGCTGAAAACAACACTATCCTTGGTGTTATAGAGAAACTGTCATGGAAAGTGCTTGAACTACAAAAGCATTTGTGTCTTTGCTGTTCTTTTCCACCCTTTCTTTCCCACCCCCACACTTCTTGACCTTGCATGCTTTGAGCAATATCACAGGGTGAATGCCCTTGGAACTTCTCTTGTTTCAATCTTAACATGTAAGTGGATGGTGCACAACTCCTGTTGAAGTAATTGGAGGAGCGGTGAAAACGTTTGCTTCTCTAATTCAATATGTAATCCGCGTGATTCAAATTTAACCTAGCTGCAGTAAAACAGAATTCTAGCAAGTTATGCACATTGCTGTAAGTAAAACACCCCAAAGAAGAATGTAATTAGACTCACTCATTTGATACATGATGCCACCTTTGTATATTTACACTGGATTAAGATGTTTTGGCCACTGAGTCTTGTCTTTCTCCTTCATATAATGAATGAATCCTTTTTTAATTATATTAACCAATTACCAATATTGCCTCAATGCTTGCATGAAATTAAATGCCTTGATTTTGGTTGCAAGAATTGGAACATCTTTTTACAGTCACATAACCATTAAAGTTAAGTGATTATTTGGTTTTGTTTTATTCATTCTTCCATTATTATTTTCAACTAAATTATGAAATTTAAAATATTTATTATAAAACATGAACTAATCTATGAAGGTTTTTCATGATGAAGTTGTTGATCTATTTTCCTGGCTTCTGTTAAACTTGCATTCAGCTTGTTACTTAGTGAGACTGGAATATCTTGGGGGTCAGATTAGCAATGACTGCAGCCTGACTCCCTACTCAGGTTTCTGCTTGGATGCCCATTCTCGAACTTGATCATGTAAAATTAGCACATAAACATGATCAACAACCTGCTGAATACACGGCCACAAGGTTTCTGCAGAAACCACAGTGCTGTGCAAGTGCTTGGAAGTCAGGACTGGTTTTAAACTCAGATTTGGAAATCATATAGTGAAATTGCTTACAAAAAAAGAAAATGACAGAAGAGGAAAGTGAAGAAGTCGTGTATATTGGGAGTCCAACAGAATCTATTTGGTCATGGGTAATTTTTAAAAAAATGTTTAATGATGGTCAAAAATGCAAGGATATATAATTGAATGAGATAATGTCTGATTTGCTCAAAGTTATTCGTGCATTTGCTGCTAACAATTGCATAGTAATGATACTTTCTCGTGATATCTGAAACAAAACATCCTTCTTTTGTCATGTGTAGAGTTGGTTGAAATTCTTTCCTTGTTCAATATATTAATGAGCGTTTTGATATTTTAAAACTGTTTCTAGATATTGTGATACACTGTATCTCTTGGTTGGTCAATGAGTTTCTCAACTCCTTCGATAAATTTTGTGTCCATGTTGATTAAAGCTATACACCAATGAAAAAGGGAACTGAAAATTGTTCTGTTCCAGCCTGGTTTGGGTTAGGTTATTATAGTTTACAGCACTCTCAAATAAATTAGTGGTTTAACGTAAAAATTAAGCCTCAACGTGTTCTGAGAAAATTTTGTAATTTTTTATTCAAAAGGTACACCAGCCAATACAAAGAAAGTCAATAATATTTATGGATCCTTGCAGACCACTGCTTTACTCTTCTAGGCTGGCAAGCAGAGTAGGGGAAACAAAACTTCCTCTGCATCCATTTAGTTACTGAGTGTCCCAAATCCCTAAGGAACTAGCACGTAGCTCAAGGGGAAAACCTTTCTAGCTAGAACTAGGAATTCTGTTCACATCACTAGCACTAGACTGTTTTAAAATTTCATGTACATGGATCCAGGGCTTAATCTGCAGAGGTTGGAGAGCCGAGATGGTGCTGCATCTGTCACAACTCTTCTCTACAGGACTCCATGCATAATTTAGCGAGGAACTTGCTGGGAATTCACAGCATTAGAAAACGAATAGGCATGGAGGAGAAAACCACCTTGTGGTTGGAATCACACAAGAAAGATAGTTGCTGTCTGCTTCTCATTAGTTATGATACATTACAGGTTTTTGGAGTTATTATAACGTGTCCTTGGGAACAGTTTGAGCAACACAAAAATGTGCTGGAGAAACTTGGCAGGTCCCCTGATGAAAGGTCCAGACCTGAAATGTTGGTTATCCTTTACTTCCTTTGGATGCTGAGTGACCCATTTTGGTTTCTCCAGCACATTTGGGCATTGCACTCAACCCCAGCATCTGCAGACTTCCTTGTTTAGCTCTTGTGTGCAATTTAATAAGGTTTCTCCACTACTTTCAGAAAAAGCACATAAAAAGGTTTGACCAAAAATGCCAATATTTTGAATGGAAATCTCAATTGTTTTCCCCCCCATAATAGTGTGCACAAAATTCCGGTCCACTATCACGTCTGCACAATGGTGACTGTGAGTGCACCTTCACGGATTGTTTTCTGGTACAATGAGCCACAGCGAACTGTGGTTTGCATTGGCGAACAAGTCGACACTGCTGAGTAATACTGTGGGAGTGTTACACAACCTCATTTCAACAGCAATTTGTTTTGTAACGTAGTTTAATGAGACTTGAATGCTCTTACCATCAGAAGTTTATGTCATCCAATGATTTTGCTTTCATACATTAACAAAAACAAATTAAGTTACTTGAATTACTCAGTACGTCATTGTAACAGCCTCATGTACTTCAATACTGATTGTACATATATTCACCTGGACTACTGTAGACATAAATGTCATTTAACTATTCTCTGGTTTTTAAATCGTCATTCCTTTTGGGTTAATTCACACCACCATACAAAATAGTGAAGACAAACTTATATAACCTAATTTCAGTTTCTGCATTCTTCTCTAGTGCTGCCTCTCACAGGGTATGTTGAGCAGGGTCAGGCCTCGATTTGCAACGCCCAAGCAAAGCTTGACTTGGCTCAAAGGCAGATCTGTGAATTTTGAGTGGATCCATGTTTCTGATGTGATTGGACATTGATCGTGAGAAAGCTGAAAATTAACTGTGAAACATTTTCTGACAGAAAATGTTTTACAGTTAATTTGGCATATTTCAAATGCTTAAGATTTAAAAGTTTAAATATTATGGTTTTCCATTGAAGGTTTTTTTTTAAATGTTATTTTTTTATTTTTCACACTATGAACCATATCAATCAAAATACATGCAAACATTTCCCTCTTAAATATACACAGTGGCATTTTCTCCCCTTTCCCCCCCCCCCACCTTCCCTACCCCCCTTCCCACCATCCTCCAAACCCATTAAACGTTCAACATATACAATACAATAAACCCATTAAATAATGTCATCACACAATGAAAATAAACAAGAAAATTGTGTCATCTACTTTTACACACTGGATCAGGTCATTTCGTCTTCTCATTCTATTATTTTCGGGGGTGGAGGTCCGCGGTAGGCCCTCTCTGTTGTGTTCCATGTACGGTTCCAAAATTTGTCAAATAATGTGACTTTATTTTTTAAATTCAATGTTATTTTTTCCAATGGAATACATTTATTCATTTCTATGTACTATTGCTGAACTCTCAGGCTCTCTTCTGATTTCCAAGTTGATATTATACATTTTTTTGCTATAGTTAAGGCTATCATAATAAATCTTTTTTTGCACTTCATCCAGTTTGAGGCCTAATTCTTTACTTCTTATATTACTTAGGAGAAAGATCTCTGGATTTTTTGGTATGTTGCTTTGTGATTTTATTTAATACCTGATTTAGATCTTCCCAAAACTTTTCCACTTTCTCACATGTCCAAATTGCATGTACTGTTGTTCCCATTTCCTTCTTACAGCGAAAACATCTATCTGTTGAGTCCCATTTATTTAACTTTTGGGACGTGATATATAGCCTGTGTAACCAATTATATTGTATCATGCGTAACCTCGTATTTATTATATTTTTCATAGTTCCAGAGCATAACTTTTCCCATATTTCATTTTTTTATCTTTATGTTTAAATCTTTTTCCCACTTCTGTTTGGGTTTATAGCTTATTTCATCATTTTCTTTCTCTTGCAGCTTGATGTACATGTTTGTTATAAATCTTTTTATTATCACTGTTTCTGTAATCACATATTCAAAGCTGCTTCCTTCTGGTAATCTCAGCCTGCTTCCCAAATTGTCCTTTAAGAAGGTTTTCAGTTGGTGGTATGCAAACATTGTATCATGAGTTATTCCATATTTGTCCTTCATTTGTTTAAATGATAATAAATTATTTCCCAAAAAACAATTTTCTATTCTTTTAATTCCTTTTCTCTCCCATTCTCTAAAAGAAAGGTTATCTATTGTGAAAGGGATTAGTTGATTTTGCATCAATAATAATTTTGGTAGTTGGTAATTTGTTTTTTCCATTTCTACGTGAATCTTCTTCCATATGTTGAGTAAATGGTGCAGTACTGGTGAACTTCTATATTGCACCAGTTTTTCATCTCACTTATAAAGTATATGTTCCGGTACCTTCTCCCCTATTTTATCCAGCTCTATCTTGGTCCAAACTGGTTTTTCCCTTGTTTGATAAAAATCTGATAGATACATTAATTGTGCTGCTCTATAATATTTTTTAAAGTTTGGTAGCTGCAAACCACCTTGTTTGTACCATTCTGTTAGTTTATCTAGCGCTATCCTCGGTTTCCCCCCTTTCCATAAGAATTTCCTTATTATTCTCTTTAGTTCATTGAAGAATTTCTCTGTTAAGGGAATTGGTAATGATTGAAATAGGTATTGTATCCTTGAGCAGACATTCATTTTAATGCAATTTACCATCCCTATCAATGTTAGTGGCAATTCTTTCCAATGTTCTACGTCATACTGTAATTTCTTCATTAATGGCAGATAATTTAATTTGTATAGGTGGCCTAAATTATTTTCTAATCTAATACCTAGGTATTGGATTGCTTGTGTTTGCCATTAAAATGGTGATTCTTTTCTAAGCTCTGTGTCATCCGCATTATTCATTGGCATCGCTTTACTTTTATTTGCTTTGATCTTGTACCCCAATATTTCTCCATATTCCTTCAATTTCTTATGTAATTCTTTTATTGATATTTCAGGTTCTGTTAAGAGCATCATTCTGTTAATATGATGTCATCTGCAAATAAATTGATTTTATATTCCTTCTCTTTTATTTTTATCCATTTTATTTTATTTTCTGTTCTTATCAGTTCTGCCAATGGTTCTATTGCTAAAGCAAACAGTGATGGAGATAGTGGACATCCCTGCCTAGTTGACCTGCTTAATTTAAATTGGTTCGATATATATCCATTTACTGTCACCTTTGCCATTGGTCCCTTATATAATGCTTTAACCCAATTAATAGGTAGGTTGAACCTCTGTAATACTTTGAATAAATAATTCCATTCTACCCTGTCAAAAGCTTTCTCTGCATCTAAAGCAACAGCCATTGTTGGTATCTTATTTTCTTGTACTGCATGGATTAAATTAATGAACTTACAGACATTGTCCATTGTTTCCATTGTTTGTTTTTTCTTAATCAATCCAGTTTTGGTACACAGTTGGCCAGTCTGTTTGCAGATAGTTTTGCTATTATCTTATAATCTGAGTTAAGTAGAGATATTGGTCTATATGATGCTGGAGTTAGTGGATCTTTCCCTGTCTTTGGTATTACTGTAATTATTGCTGTTTTACATGAATCTGGCAAGTTTCGTGTTTCTTCTATCTGGTTCATTACTTCCAGGAGAGGAGGAATTAATAACTCTTTAAATGTTTTATAGAATTCTATTGGGAATCAATCCTGTCCAGGTGTTTTATTGTTCGGCAGCTTTTTTAATATATCCTGAATTTCCTCTATTTCAAATGGTTTTATCAATTTGTTTTGCTCCTCTTTGAATTTCGGTAGTTCAATTTTAGCTAGAAACTCATCTATTTTGTCTTCTTTCCCTTCATTCTCAGTGCAGTATAATTGTTCGTAGAATTCCTTGAAGTTTTCATTGATCTCTGTTGGGTTATATGTAATTTGTTTGTCCTTTTTCCTTGATGCCAATACTGTTCTTTTAGCTTGTTCTGTTTTAAGCTGCCACACTAGTATTTTGTGCATTTTTTTCTCCTAGCTCATAGTACTTCTGCTTTATTTTCATTACGTTCTTCTCCACCTTGTGTAATGTTTCATATTTTATTTTTTTGTCCTTCTCTTCTTTTTGTTATATCATCCCTTGTTGCTAGTTCTTTTTCTGTACTTACTATTTCCCTTTCCATCTGTTCTATTTCCCGATTGTAGTTCTTTTTCATCTAAGTAACATAATTTATTATCTGCCCTCGAATGAAAGCTTTCATTGCATCCCATAATATAAATTTGTCTTTCACTGATTCCGTATTTATTTCAAAGTACATTTTAATTTGGCATTCAATAAATTCTCTACATTCCTGTCTTTTAATTAGCATGGAGTTTAATCTCCATCTATATGTTCTTGGTGGGATGTCCTCCAGTTCTATTGCTAATAACAGGGGTGAATGATCAGATAACAATCTAGCTTTATATTTCGTTTTCCTAACTCTCCCTTGGATATGGGCTGACAACAGGAACATATCAATCCTTGAGTATATCCAAAAGATGCATTTCCTGCATTGATTTAACCATACATTTGGTCACTTTATTCTTTTTGCTAGTCTTTTGTCCAGTTTTATTCACCTTTGGGTCCAAATTAAGGTTAAAATCCCCTCCTATCAATATATTCCCCTGCGTATCTACAATTTTCAAAAAAATATCTTGCATAAACTTTTGATCCTCTTCATTAGGTTCATATATATTGACCAAATTCTAGAATTCTGAATATATATGACACTTTATCATTACATACCTCCCTGCTGGATCTATTATTTCCTCCTCTATTTTGATTGGTACATTTTTATTGATTAATATAGCTACACCTCTGGCTTTTGAATTATATGATGCTGCCATTACATGCCCTACCCAGTTTCTCGTTAATTTATTATGTTCCACTTCAGTTAGATGCGTTTCCTGCATGAATGCTATATCTATTTTTTTCTTTTTTCAGCAAATTTAATAGCCTCTTCCTTTTGATTTGGTTATGTATTCCATTAATATTTATAGTCATATAGTTCAACTTGGGCATCTCATACTCTGTTTACACCTCATTTCCACTTCCTCACCACCCCCTTTCCCCTTTTCCCCATTTTCATCTCTCATTTTTCCCTTTTTGAACTCAATATATAACAACACTTCTAAAACATAAAATACTTCAACAACTCACACATCTAAAATTCCCTTAACCCCAAGTGTCCCCCCCTCTCTGAGTTGCCCTTGTCCCTTGCCAGGCAACCACAACTCCCCTGTCCATTCAGATTGTGAACCCACTCGCAAGCGTCAACTATTTCGCAGTGACTGTTATTCTCTCCTACCCAACCCTTTTATCTTCATATTTAACAAAGCTTACCCTCTTTTCTTTCTTTTCTTCCCCCCCTCCTTTTTTCTCCCTCTCCCTTACTTCCCTTTTCTTTTCCTTCATTAGTTCTTACTTATACATTATTTTTACATCTTTATATGTAGTTTGTCATCATTCTTCATTTTTGTCAGGTCTCTTCATCTCTACTTCTGTCCTGCAGGCATTCTGCAAATTCTCGTGCTTCTTCTGGATCTGAGAACAGTCTGTTTTGCTCCCAAGGGATAAATATTTTAAGCACAGCTGGATATCTTAACATAAATTTATAGCCTTTTTTCCATAGGATCAAGTTTGCTGTATTAAACTCCTTCCTCTTCTTCAGGAGTTCAAAACATGTCTGGGTAAAAAAATATATTTTGACCCTTGTATTCCAATGGTTTTTTGTCTTCTCTAATTTTATTCCTTGCCCTCTCCAATATATTTTCTCTTGTCGTGTATCTCATAAATTCTACTAAAACGAATCTTGGTTTTTGTTGTGACTGTGGTTTCGGGGCTAGTGTTCTGTGTGCCCTTTCTATTTCCATTCCTTCCTGTATTTCTGGCATTCCCAAGACCTTTGGGATCCATTCTTTTATAAATTCTTTCATTTTATGCCTTCTTCATCTTCCTATAGGCCCACTATTTTCATATTGTTTCGCCTACTATAGTTTTCCATTATATCAATCTTTTGAGCTAACAACTCTTGTGACTCTAACTTTTTTGTCACTTTCTTCCAATTTTCTTCTTGTCATTCACTTTCATTTCTACAGCCATTTCTTGTTCTTCCATATTTTCTAATCCTTTCCCTATTTCTGTCATGACCAGCTCTATTCTACTCACTTTTTCTTCTGTACTTTTCATTTTTCTTTTCATTTCACTAAATTCTAATGTCAACCATTCTTTTAATGCTTTCATTTGTTCTTGAAATATTTTTAAATCTATATACTGTCCATCTATTTTACCTTCTATTCCTCTGTGCAGAGCTTGATCTTCTTCTTCTGTGTCTGCACCTGTATTTTTGTCTTCTACTTCTCTTCCTTGTATCTGTGTCTCTTCTGACTTTCTTGTTGAGCTGCTTGCCTCACTTTGTTGGGTGTTTTTTTGCATGGCTTCTTGTTGTTGGACCTCTTCTTCTGGGCTAGTTATCTGTTGGGCTTCCTGTTGCTGTTTTTCTTTCTTATCACTCCCTTTCCTGTTGCTTTCCTCTTCTTTCAGCTGAGAGCCCTGCTGTCGGGCATCTCTCAGCTGGTCGCGCTGTGTAAGTTCACTCCACAGCTGGGCCCCTCTCCCATCGTTGTTTTCCTTTTCCTTGGTGTGCGCATTGCGCATGCACAATTCCTCGCGCATTCGCAGTTGCGCACTTCTGTTTGGCTCAGAGAACCATTTTTGCAGTCCCGCGGTCGGGAGGTCGTGACTCTGCGGGATCACCACTAACCTCGGGGAGCGGGCTTCTCTCTCCACGGCGGCTCCCTGCCTCCTCATGCAGGTAAGGCTTTTCTTTTCTGGTGTCTTTCCTTTTTTCCCCATTGTTTTTCTTTTTCCTTCTTGGGTGCCATTTTCATTCTTTTCTCTACACCTTTATCTTTTATTTGTTGTGTTTTGTGTTTCTTTAGCTTTGCGTTTTTTTCAGAGAGGGCTGGTATTCTCCTACCGGTCACTACTCCATCATATGACTCCTCCCTTTCCATTGAAGGTTGTTTCCAAATTTTCTTTCGGTTTATTATCTTAAGTTCAACTGTAATTTTAGTGTCAAAATTGCAGCTGAAGTGTATTGGAAACTTCATGTAAAAAGAATTTTGCACAAGCATTTTTCATGCCTCATAATTGAGTGATCGTTAACCCTTCAATGTCTGGGAGGAAAAGTTCCTTTTAATAGGTGAAATCTTAAGGCATAACTTTATAATTCGTCAGTTCCTGTAAACTAGTTTGTGCTCTGTACGTGATGGAGTCGTTCATTATTCAGATATCAAAAAGCTCTACACTTTTGATCTCAGAACAATTTGTTATAAAGTGCGAAATTTGTTACAGTGGTTGACATCAAAAGAACTCCATGCCAATTCAATTCCCAGAACTATTAATAATATTAATTTTGAGCTTTTGAACCATAAATTAACCTAATTATAATATGCTATTGTATTGTTAAAGAAGTTGAGAATAACCTCCATCCATTGAGAATGGTGCATGATCTCTCATTTTATTTTTTGCCAGGTAAGGAAGATAGTAATTTTATTTCATATAAATAACTATAATTGTATAATGCAAATTACTCAAATCAGTCCCTCAATGGATTATTTAAACAGCAGATATCTCAGTGACAACTGTGGACAGCAACATTCTGCTTGATCTCCATTTATTAAAGATGATCAAAGTTTTATGCCATAGCTAGTATGGCATAAAATGTCTCTATTGACTGGCTGAATTTTGTCCTTTGTGCATAAAGTTAGTTTTATTTTAAGAGGTTGGCAAATAATCCCCATCTATCACTCTTGTTATTCAGTCCACTAATTAATCAATCAGAAATGAACAGTTATCTTTCACCCTCCCTCCTTCCCCCTCTGTCGTCCCAACCCTCCATTTCCTCCCTTGCATCCCACCTGGCCCCCACTCTAACCCCTGCATCCCCTCTGACCTTCCTCTCTCAGAGATGTTCTGTTCTAAGAAGAGGTCTCTCCTTCGCCCCCCCCCCCTCCCTCCCATATCTCAACAAATTTTGTGCACATTATGATGCTGAACTCTTCTTCTGTTGTCTCCATGCATCCACCTCCCATTACAGATCCCTTCTCCCGCCCTAAACCTTCCTCCCCTTGGACACCTCGATCCAGGTTTCTGCCTAGCCTGGATCTTTATATTTCTAACTGCTATTGAGACATCAACCTTCTTGGCTACCACTCCCCTCACTTATTCTAATCTCAACCCCTTGGGATGCTCTGCACTCCACACTTTCTACACCAATCCCAACTTCACTATCAAAACTGCAGACAAGGGTGGTGTATTGTGGTCTGGTAAACTGACCTCTACGTCGCTGAAGCCAGCTCTCAGGCACCTCAGAAAATGCTACATTTGCACCCACAACTCCTCCCTTATCTCCATTTGAGGCCCCAGACAGTCCTTCCAAGTGAAACAATACGTGAATCCGCAGGGATCATCTACTGCATTCAGTGCTCCTTTTGTGGCCTTCTCTACTTTGGAGAGACTGAACACAGATCAGAAGATCGTTTCATTGATCACCTTCACTCAGTCTGCTGCAAAGGTTGGATCTCTCAGTGGCCAACCATTACAGTTCCCTACTCCATTCCTATGCCGACATACCTGTCCATCATTTCACGTACTGCCAAACTGAAAGCTCCCGCATATTGGAAGAACATCACCTCATATTCTATTTGGGCATCCTCCAGTTTCCTTTTTTCCAGTTAATTCTCAACTTTTCTTTCCTGCCCTCCAAGTCGTGTCTGGCTGTTGGCCTGTGCTCCTACCCCTGCTCCTTCTTCATTCATCCCCCACCTTTTTATTTGGGTGCCTGTCTGCTGTGAATGGGGGAGGGGGAGAAGGCAAGTGTTGCCATGACGAAGGGGTCAGGACCGAAATATTGGTTATATATCTTTTCTGTGGTGATTTTCTCCAGCGCTTTTGTGTATTGACAAGTACATTTAATTGCTTCTCCTTCATAGGTGATATGGTTATAACACTCGCTCATTTCTGGCTCTACTTGGGAAAAGTCATGGTTGTCGTCTTCAAGCAGCTGTTGGAGTTTAATATTATTAATATTATTATATATGCCTATTGCGAGGAGTAGAAGATGCTTGTGCAAAAATCTTTAGATGTTAAATCTCCTTTATTCAAGTTTCTGCATCATAGGCTAATGGTGTCCTCATAGAAGTTTATAAAATCTTAGAGGCATCAATAGCTGAGGGGGAGGAAGACTTTAAAGATGCGTGGCTGCCTACACTCGTGGTGGAAGCAGATACAATGCCCAAGTTTAAGAAACTTCAAGATAAATATTGATATACAGAAAATGGAAGGATATGCATCATGGTTTTAGTTTACCTTGGGTATCATGTTTACATGGGCTGAACAGCCTCTCCTTTATTGCTCTGTTTATTACACAGCAGTTTCCTGAGGTGCTTGCATCACAAAAAAAAGCACACCCCTCACCATCCTGTCCTTCAACAACTCATTCTGCTTCCTCCTTCTCCACTTTCCTCCGTGCAACACTTGCCTTCTCCCCCTCCCCCATTCACAGCCACCCTACTCATCACTTTCATTCCTCTGGTGCCCTGGCCCTCCACAACCCCCTCCTCACTCCTCTCCCCCTCCAGTTCCAATAACTTGTTTAGACAGCAATTTCAAGAAAGCCCCCGCTGATTCTTTTTTCTCTAAGTGGTGTGGACAATCGAGTCTCCTTTTATCTTCAATGGCATGTTGCATTGTTTTATTTCTCCAGAGGAAGTGTGGCCTGGTCTGCTTGAATATTTAAAAACACAAATATTTGCTTTTAGACCTCTAATTAAAATTTTGCTGCTTTTGAAGTGAAATAATGCTTCCTTTCCATCTTTGTCTTTTGATATTCTCCCAAGAATATCCTGACCAATACTATTGTGTTAACGCTGCCACAAACAACAAATTTCATAATACATGTTCATGACAATAAATTCTAATTCTGATTTTAATATTTATGCAAAGAAACAGCATTTATCACCATTTTTTATATTGACCAGTCCATTAAATTGCTAGGTTTCTAAAAACATACAGTAACCTCTCCAAAGCTACACCCTTCAGTCCAGACTTGATTTTGGCTGGCTTTAAACAGCTACAGGTTGGGGGTAGGGGGAGGGGGTGGTTGAACTTGACTTTACTTTTACTTGGCATTTAGGAAGCCTCTATATGGCCAACTCTTGAAGCAAGGTAGAGAGCAGCGGGATAGTCAGAAAAGTCCATTAAGAATTATAAAATACAGTTACTTTTTGCCCAACTTACAGTACATGGGGCAAATAAGGAAGATTAAAATTGACGTGCTTTCCTACTGACTCGTATGAGCTTGGAAACCTCCGAACATTGTTCACATGGATCGTCAGAGGCACTGACTCTTGCTCAGTGCAGTTCCTGCCCACTTTGCCAAGACATTATAAGCAAATGATAATCAGTTGTTTAAATTTGGCTGAGGCTCAAATCCTTCAAGGCTTCCAGGTGTGCCAGCTAGTAATGAGAGAATCTCCTTCTCCCCACCACCACTTTGATCCAAATCACATCAAACCTTTGATTTTCATTGCACTTGCATTTTGTGAGGTAACGTGAACCATTTACTCAACAGCAGAAAACAGCGGCTTCCTGTTGTAATGCCACTGTGTGAAGTTGTAGGCTTTGACTCCTGAATCATAACTTGTTCAATGCGTTGTTCATGTGTCAGATAATAGAATAAAAATGAGTACTGTAAACCTGAATGGAGAGAGAGGGGCCAAGTCTAGAGCCGTATATTAATTTTCCACTCAAAATTCCCATGGTTAGAGCAGTTAATGCCATGCTAATCAATATCAAACAATTTAATCCATGAACTTTCACTGCATATTGTTAATGATAAGCTATCTAAAACTTTAGATGTTTTCTCCTTTTCCTGTTTAAATGCTTCAACCAATTCCCTCTCCATTTCTCTTTGTATTGTCATGAACGTTTATTATGACTGGCTTCTCAATTATTTTAGTTTCTTTTTTTTCACTCTTCAAATCTCTCAGCTTGAGGAAGTGCACTGTTAAAGCCTCTTGACCTTGTCTTTCTAGAGCCGAGTCTCTGGTTGACTTGTGCTTCCTTACCATTGGATCAAGACTTTGCACAATGTATAATTTGATAGCTGTGTTGTCGGTATGCTGTGCAGTGAATGAAAGAAAAAAAAACACACACAGAAGCTGTGAGAGAGTTGAACCAATCAACTGACTTAACGGAACTCTCTGAGAGCTTATCAGCACCACTCCCGTGATCCTTTGCGCCCCCCCCCTCCCCCACCGGGACCATTGTGATGTCAGCCCAATGTGAGCCTGCATCTCTGTGACCCAGTTCAGTTGTGGATCAGTGCAGGCCGTTAAATGATCCCAACACCCCCACCCCCCCCCCCCCCCCCCCCAGAACCAATGTTTGGAGGTGCCGAGTCCACAGTTTGTTAACAGCAGTTTGTACATTTGGGAAACTGACTTATCTGCCATAGGGTTAGAACAGTTACTTGTTGGTTGAGGTCAAGGTGTGCTAGTTTGAGGCGGTTGACTGTGAACGTTTCCTTTTTACCTCCATTGTCCAAAAGGCATGTAGACCTGTTGTGTCATAACACCTTGTATGGACCCTTGTATGGGCATTAAAGGGATGTCTCTCCTTATGAAGACATATTTGCAGTCTTCAAGATCCTTCGGAACATAGGATGGAGCTGGACCGTGTGCGTGAGGTTGAGATGGGGGCCAGGGTGGCCACCTTCTTGCGGTTGTGTTAATAGCACCATAGGTATTTCGTCCTGGGCGCAAGGTGCTGGCACAAACTCTCCCAGGTCTGTCAGCGAGGCCTCGTAGACAAGCTCAGCGGAGGATGTGGCCAAATCCTCCTTTGGTGCTGTGCGGATGCCAAGGAGCACCCAGGACAGCTTGACCACCCAATCTAGACCTCGGAGCCATGCCATGAGGGCCATCTTCACATGCCAATGGAACCTTTCCAGCAGGCTGTTAGATTGTGGGTAGTAAGCCGCGGTGTGATATAACTGGATCCCTAGAAGCTGTGCCAGTGCTGCACATAGGCAGGATGTGAACTGTGCCCCCCTGTCCGATGTGATATTGGAAGGAAGGCTGAAACGGGCTATTCAGTCGGTGATGAGGGCCCTGGCTCAGGATGTTGTGGAAGTGTCCGAGAGTGGGACTGCTTCCGGCCATCTCGTGAACCTGTCCACCATCGTGAACTGGTGTATGGCACCTCTGGAAACCAGCAGCGGCCCAACGATATCCACATAGACATGGTCAAACTGTCTTTGTGCCGGCGGGAAGGACTGAAGAGGGGCTTTCACTTGCCGCTGCACCTTGGTTGTCTGACAGTGCAGGCATGTTCTGGCCCAGTGGCTGACCTGTTTACACAGACATGTCACATGAATGTGTCTATGACTAGTTGAGTTGTTGCCCAGATGAATAGGTGTGTGAATCCATGTAGCGTGTTGAAGATGCAATGCCTCCACGCTGCGGGAATGATGGGCCTAGATCCCTGGTGGACACTTCACAAAGAAATGTGGCTTCAGATGGCCTGAAACACATGACTTCCAGCTATAGCTCTGAGACTGCAGTGTAGTAGGCTGGCATCTCGTCATATTGCTGCTGGTCCGCTGCGAGCACTGTATAGTCAATTCTGGGGGACAGGGAGTGCAGACAGGATGGACGTATGGGATAGAGCATCAACCACGAGGTTATTCTTGAGGGAAATGTGCTTGATAACTATCGTGTACTCTGAGATATAAGAGAGGTGACACTGCTATCTTGCCGACCATGGATCCGACACCTCGGTGAAGGCAAAAGTGAGGGGCTTGTGACTGGCAAAGATCATGAAATCCTGTCTTTCAAGGAAATAGCAGAAATGGCGTACGGTGAGGTAAAAGGCTAGCAACTCCCTGTTGAATGCACTATACTTCTGCTCCGGTGGCCACAGGTGTCTGCTGAAGAAAGTGAGTGGTCTCCAATGTCTCTAATCCCAACAGCCATGTTGGATACATCAACATGCAAATGCACTAGAAGGGTGGTGTTGGCATCTTTGGCCTGGTTGAAAGCTGCCGAAGTCTCTGTGTCCAAGCTGAGTTCTTTGGTCTGGCTGGACAGCAGCTTGAAAAGAGGTCACATGATCCAGGCAGCTGATGGTAGAAGTTGACCATCCCAACTCTTGCTAACCTTTGA
Organism: Narcine bancroftii; assembly: GCF_036971445.1. Classification (NCBI taxonomy): domain Eukaryota; kingdom Metazoa; phylum Chordata; class Chondrichthyes; order Torpediniformes; family Narcinidae; genus Narcine; species Narcine bancroftii. Next base: position 147,864,716 of record NC_091474.1, read on the forward strand.
CCATAGTTGTCTTGGTGAACTTACAAATGGCCTCAACCTTTTTCAGAAGAGGGACCGTCCCGTGTCAATCGATACAGTGCCCAAGGAAATCGATGGCTCTCAGGCCAAACTGACATTTCGCTGGGTTGATGGCTAGGCCATAGACATTCAGTCACTGGTAGAGCATCTGCAAGTGTGTTAGGTGCTCCTATCATGAACGACTGGTGATGAGGATGTCATTTAGGTAAATAAAAATGAAATCCAGTCTGCACCTCACCGAGTCCATGAGCCTGCGCTGTGTTTTTGAGGCTAAATGGCATGTGGAGGAACTTGAAAAGGCCGAACAGAGTGATGAGGGCTGTGTTGTGAATGTCACTGGTGTGCATGGGGATCTGGTGGTACCCCCCGAAACAGGTAGATGTTTGAGAAGATCTTCGCTCCATGTAGATTGGCTCTGAAGTCCTGGATGTGAGGAACTGGGTTCCGGTTGGCTGTTGTGGCATTGTTGTACCAGCGGTAGTTTCCACAAGGCCTCCATCCCCCAGAAGATTGTCACCATATGTAGAGGAGAGGCCCATGGGCTGTCCGAGTGCTGAAGGATTCCCATCTTCTCCATCTTCCTAAATTCTTCCTTGGTGAGTCATTGCTTGTTGGGAGGAAGCCTGCATGCCTGGTGGTCCCTGTGATGGGATATGGTGCTGGATGCCATATTTCAAGTCCACAGTGGAGAACTCTGGTGTTATAATGGCCGGGAATACTGCCAGGGTTCTGGCAAACTCGTTGCCCGATAAGGTTACCGAGTCGAGGTGGGGGGCTTGGAACTTGGTTTCTCGAAAGGTGAAGGTCCGGATGGTCCTGGAATTGACCAGATGGCCCCCTTTCAGGTCCATCAAGAGGCAGTGGGCTCGATGGAAGTTTGTGCCCAGCTGGAGCTAAGATACTTCAGCCAAAGTAAAGGTCCAGGTAAAATGGCAGGAGCCAAACTTGAGTGGGATGGTCCACACCCCGTACGTGCGTATGCACCTATTGTTGGTGGTGGTGTGGGCGGTCCTGATTTCCCAGCGCTGGTGCCTTGGTTCGAGGGGAGCAAGACCCTAACCTCGCCCCTGTGTCCATGAGGAAATGCCGCCCTGAGTGCTGGTCTCATAGATAAAGGAAGCTGTCTCGGTGGGCGACCGTTGTACCCATCAGTGACGGCTGACCCTGATGTTTCCTGGATGGGAGCAAGGTGGGCAGCAGCGGTGGGCTTCAGAACCCCATTTCTGATGGTAGAAACACCACTGCTCCGAGTTTGAGTATCCACCTGTTGTGGCTGTCACTGACCTCCTTGGTGGAGTGGGAGAGAGATGAGTCACTGGGCATGACACAGCAACTAAGTCAATAGATGCCTTGCCATATTGCTTGGCATGGCATGCCACAGGACATCCGCATGGACTGCTAACTTGTGTGGGTCACTGAAGTCGTTGTCCACGAGGTGTAGGCGGATGTCTTCCAGATCTGTTTGAGAAATATATGCCTAAACAGTAAGCAGGGCCTATGACCATCCATTAATGCCAGCATATAGTTCATAAGGGCGGACAGCTTGCAGTCGCCCAGGTCATCCAAGTTGAGTAACCATGCCGTTCTTTCATGGTGGGAAAGGCCGAAGGTGCAGATAAGGAGGGTTTTTATTTCCTCATACCTGTCGGTGACTGGTGGGTGATGTAAGAATATCCATTCAGCAGTCTCCTGATTGAATGAACTGACAATGTAGTAATATCTTGTGGAATCTGCGGTGATCTACTTGACCTGAAACTGGGCCACAGCCTGTTCATACCAAACTAGCAGCTGTGAGGTCCAAAAGGTTAGTTGCTTCAGTGAGACTGTTCTGTGTGCTCGTGTTGTTCATCATGGGGTCCAAAATACTGTTTAGGACCGTTTGGGTCACCTCTGTGGTCAATGTGCTGTGTGGCGAACGAAAGGAAAATAACCACACAGAAGCTGTGAGTGAGTTGAACCAACCGACTGACTTTACTGGAACTCTCCAAGCACTAATCAGCATAACTCCCTTGATCTTTTTCAGCCCCTCTCACCTGGACCATGTCAACCTAGTGCGAGCCTGCACCTCCGTGACTGGTTCGCTTCTGGATCAGTGCAGCTCGCCTCAGCTGTGTAATAATTGGTGTACAACAGCCATTCACAGTAAAGAAAACCACGCACAGGTAACTTTCATTCAATAAAATTAAGTTCAGGACTTGGAATGTCAGGACCCTCTTGAACAAGTCCCCACAGACTTCCAATGAAAGACCAAATTATAAAACTATATTATTTTTACCAAAATAAACTTTATTCATAATAAATTATTTACAAATGAAAATTGTTCAGTCTTTTCACATCCTTAGTGTCATACCATACATTTCCATCACTGCACATTGTTGCATTTGTTCTCTATTTCGCACCATTGCCACATCTGTGGCCCTTTGTACTATCTCTTCCCTCTGTTGTTTGAGGGAGTTGCCATCTGATCTCAGCCATGCAATGCCTGGTAGTGGAAGGACTCACAAGACTTGATTTTTTTTTAAACAAAAATAGGCTTTATACATAATAAATTATTTACATTCAACGTCTCGTCGCACCCTTAGTTTTGTACCCATACACTTCCATCGCTGTACATTATTACACCAGATCCCACAAAACTTGAGTTTTACCATGCCATTTCACAAGTTCTCAAGGAAGTGATATGCAAAGAAATTTAAATCTGATTACCCATGAGTACTTAACATCTTTTTGTGAGGGAAAGTTGTAATGCAGACATTTGACTATAATATGTAATTTTAAAAATGATGATTACTTGCAGGAGGACAGTGCTCCATTTGATGCAGGTCCCTGGTCAGTAGTGCAACAGGTGGTAGGAGCTCCACACTTCAGAAGTATTATCAAAAAGGCCTTTGTAAGATGCCTTATTGCATCTTCCAGATGGTGTACACTGGCCATAGTGCACCAGTGGTGAATAGAGTCTCATGTTATCACAGCAACCAATTGAAATGAACCTGCTTCCAGTGGCTGGCAAATGGCACACCAGGACTGCCAGACAGACCATCCATGAGCACCTGTGATGGCTGTCCTCACTGCTGCATGCAGCGCTGCTTGGGAGAAAGGTCTGGACATATATTTTAATGTAGTGCCCTTTCTTCCTGCACCCTGAACACAGCACTGCTTTGGCTGGGCAGCGCTTCCGGTGGTGTTTAGGTTGGCCACAGTAGTAGCATTTTGGGGGCTCAGCGGTGAAGTCAGGACCCCCCTGTGTGGCGGCGGAGTGGGACACTGCATCCCAAGATGATGGTGCCCGTGATCCTCATGAGGCAGCTTTGTTATTGGATGTGAAAGAGTCTCAATTACGGAGGGTTACATCCAGTGTTTTGGCAACCTCGATGGCTTTTTCCAAGGTTGGTTCATCGAGCTCCAGTAGCTGCTGTTGGATGTAGTCTGAGAGGAATCCCGGACGTGCTCATCTGTATAGACTACAGCGGGGCCTCTTGAGTTTGCGCAGGGCCCGAATCTATTCTTTGAGATGCTCGCCAGGCTGCTGCTTGCGTTAGACCATGTTAGTCTTGGGGCTGTTCCTGCTTTGGAGTGTTTCTGATCTGTCGGACATACGTTTGGAGATTTTTCTTCATTATGATGAGAATTCTTTTGCCATCAGCAGTGGAAGTCTTCCTTGGAATGCCAGTCCCTTTGTGATTACTGAGCTCACCAGTACACTCTTGCTTCTTCATGATTCTTCAAATTGAGGTTTGGGAGATGTCTCTGATTGTTTTATTCCTGTTTTTCAGCCTCATAATGGCTTTTTTGACTTTAATTGGCACAAGTCTGGTCCTCATGTTGAAAAATGGCAACTATTTGATCAAAGGTGATCAAAAGCTTAGAAGCAAGCCGAGCTCTCTTATAGCTGCACCAATGAAGCAATTAAACATACCTGAATGCTCACAAACAAACACCTGTGAAGCCAAATGTCCCAAACATTATGGTGCCCTGAAATGAAGGGACTATGTATGAAAAAAGGCTGTAATTTCTACATGGTCAAACCAAAATATATACAAATAATGGGAATGAAATCTTGAATGTGCACTTTAATTATACGTGAATTGTTTGATTACAAATTTAAAACTGTGAAGCACAGGGGTAGATAAAGGAAAATAGGATTTTTGTCCCAAACGTTAATGGAGGGCACGGTATTCTCAAGAGAAAAGTTTATAGTTGAAGTATCAGGTGTGCTACTGCCCAATGTGGAAATTTCTCCACACAATCTATGTGCTTGTTATAACAGGGCTTTTAACACTTGAATCAAGATCTACTGGGAGTCTGTTGAATGGATAGATCAATCCACAGGACCATCACCGGAGAGGATCAGCAGATCACAGCATTTTTCCGCTACTCTCATCGGGGAAGAGATACACAAGATTCAGTGCCAGCACCACCAGGCAGAGAACAGCTTCTTCCCATGGGCAGTGAGAATGCTGAACGACCAAAGGAACCGCTCACACGACCAAAGGAACCGCTCACACTAACCATCTGAGATTCTCATATTGACTGACCAATAGTTATTTTTATTGGTAAAATACTTGTCCTGCATGAGCATTACAGAATTTGTCTGTATGTGTGTTATGTCTGTGCAATCAGATGACAATAAACTTGACTTATCAAAGGACAGGCAGGGCTGCAATTATTTTTAAACCTAGTGGAATTTACATGTTATTCCTATGCATGGATCAAACCAGACTATGAAGATTTGTCACATTTGGCCTGTTTTTAACATGCACATGAATAAAGTCAGATATACAGGTTCTCTGCTATGCTGATTTTGGGCATTCGGATTTAACTTCAACTCTGCATTCCAATTTTCTTGTTTATTTTCATTGTGTGATGACATTGTTTAATGGTTTTATTGTATTGTATATGTTGAACGTTTAATGGGTTTCGAGGGGGGTGGGAAGGGGGGAGGGCAGGTAGGAGGGGAGAAAATGCCACTGTGTATATTTAAGAGGGAAATGTTTGTATGTATTTTGATTGATATGGTTCGCAGTGTGGAAAAAAAACTCTGCATTCCCATTTCCCTACAATAAACCTTAATCACCTTATCAAGAATTTACCTATCTCTAATAATGAAAAGCTTTGAGGAAGAACTCTAAGAATTTAGAATCCATACTTGCCTTGTATTTATCTTAAATGGGCACCCCTTTTTAAAATTGTGACCCGCCCCCTGTTCTGGAAATGAAACGCTCCACATTTCCCTTGTCAAAACCACTCAGCACAGTAACCATACTAACGTTAAATTCATCAAAAATATAATAATATTATTAAAATCTTTTCTTTCTTTTCTTTGGCTTGGCTTCGCGGACGAAGATTTATGGAGGGGTATGTCCACGTCTGCTGCAGGCTCATTGGTGACTGACAAGTCCGATACGGGACAGGCAGGCACAGTTGCAGCGGTTGCAAGGGAAAATTGGTGGGTTGAGGTTGGGTGTTGGGTTTTTCCTCCTTTGTGTTTTGTCATTGAGGTGGGCTCTGCGGTCTTCTTCAAAGGAGGTTGCTGCCCGCTGAACTGTGAGGCGCAAAGATGCACGGTTGGAGGTGATATCAGCCCACTGGCGGGGGTCAATGTGGCAGGCACTAAGAGATTTCCTTAAGCAGACCTTGTACCTCTTCTTTGGTGCACCTCTGTCTCGGTGGCCAGTGGAGAGCTCGCCATATAACACGATCTTGGGAAGGCGATGGTTCTCCATTTTGGAGATGTGACCCACCCAGCACAGTTGGGTCTTCAGCAGCATGGATTCGATGCTTGCGAACTCTGCCAGTTCGAGTACTTCGATGTTGGTGATGAAGTCATTCCAATGAATGTTGAGGATGGAGCGGAGACAGCGCTGATGGAAGTATTCTAGGAGACGTAGGTGATGCCGGTAGAGGACCCATGATTCGGAGCCAAACAGGAGCGTGGGTATGACAACGGCTCTGTACACGCTGATCTTTGTGTGTTTCTTCAGGTGGTTGTTTTTCCAGACTCTTTTGTGTAGTCTTCCAAAGGTGCTATTTGCCTTGGCGAGTCTGTTGTCTATCTCTTTGTCGATCCTTGCATCAGATTAAAATTAAAATAATTTTATTAAAATAAAATAATATTAAAATAATACCGTAAGATTAACCAACTATTTGGATATATATAATTTTTTTGTCCCTATTCTTGATTCAGTGGGATTTGTCTTCTGCTTGTTAATGAAGAGCTTCATTCTTGGATTGAAAAAATTGTAAATTCCCCCTTTTCCAGATAGTGGCCTTTTTAATGTTCACCTCATTTTTCAAAGACCAGTTCCACAATTGCTGATCATCAACAGTTTACCACCATGGAAAGTGTATACAGACACACTTTATCACCTTGGCAGGAGAGCATAAGAGGCCTGCTGTGTGTGGTTCAGTGCCACAAATGGAGTTCTCTTGTCAATATGTGCCTTTGTTAGTTTCCCATTTATAGAGGAATCCATAAATCTTTGGCTCGGAAATTGACTTTCTAAACGAACACATCCGAAAATTCAAATTCAACACCCTTGCTCCTTTCTCCCCATCCTTCTGTACATGTTTCGAAGATAGAGTTGGACTGCTCATGCTTTTGTTAGACCTTGATGATGTAAAATGTGACAGTGAAAGAGTTGCTGAATCAAACACAATCGTTGCTATAAAATTGTGTAAAATACTCACTCAGCAGGTTTCTAACTTCACAGAAATGTAGAACTTTGTCTGCAAATAAAAGACAGCTCTTGTAGATTAACCTTTTATGGGAAATTATTTCTGCAATGCTACCATCCCCATGTGGCACTGAGATGGTAGAATTACAATGTGAACAAGTGGACTTTTCCAAGATTGATTCATGTCTAATTATGTTGCCTTCTGCTCTCGCTCCCCCTACTTCACCTTTTTACTTCCCCCCCCCACCCCCACAGATCCAACAGGGTGACAATGCACTTGGGAGGCTCAGTTTTCAAATCTGTTCATGCATTTTCAGTGTAATGAAAAGGAATTCAATGTCAAAACTGATTTAGCAGCACTGAGCTTGAGTTGGGAGTGTTGGTGACTGAATTTGCCAGCTGCTGCACAAAGCGCTTTGGGGGAAGGGTGAAAATCAGACCTGTGCAAAGACGCTATAGACAGTTTGCCCCAAGCCTATCCTGTACCTGAGCTGGCTGTAACTCAAGAATGAAAGCACCAAAATAAAGATATTGGATACTTCAGCGAGAGAGAGAGAGAGAGAGAGAGAGAGAGAGAGAGAGAGAGAGAGAGAGAGAAAGAGAGAGCACAGACACAGGCTTTTCAGCGCAGCAATTTTGCATCAACCTTCATTTGACTCTAATCTCACCCTAAACCATTTAATTCTTTGTATATTTCTGTCAGATCTCCCGTTCCTGAGATTCTATCACTGATCTCTGGATTGGGGGAATTTACAATAGTCAATTAGCCCACCGACTAGTGTGTCTTTGGGTTGTGAGAGGAAAGCAGAGCACATAAGCTGCTTTCAGGGCATTCACCGCCAAGAATGTACCTGCAGAAGCGGATACAGCCCTGTGGAATGGTCGTTCATGTGGCAGCCCTGAAAACGCTGCGCTGTCCACCTGAAAGGGACAGCTGCAGGAGAGGCACCTTGAAGCGCCCTCTGGCTCCTGTCCCTTTGGGACTTTGGGTCAGGGGCTGCCAGCACGGGACATCAGGGCAGGGGCTGCCGGCATGGGACGTCGGGGCAGGAGCATCTGCATCGGTTGCTCTGCCCCGATGTCTTGCGCTGGCAGCCCCAGCCCCAACGTCCCCTGCTGGCTGCCCCTGCCTCGACGTCCTCCGCTGGCTGGCCCTGTCCCAAAGTCCCACACCAGCCACTCCACCCCGAAGTCGCGTGCCGGCCGCCCCAGTCCTGAAGACCTGTGCCGGCTACCCCTGCCCTGACGTCCCACACTGGGGGACAGGGGCAGTGGGGAGGGAGCCTGTCAGGAAATGGGGAGGGGGGGCTGTCAGGCGCGGGGAGGGAGGCTGTCAGTTGCAAGGAGTTTGGTCACTGGCTCATTGTCATCAGCCCAACCCTTAGCAGCTGCTTTCAGGTGGCTGCATTCAGGTGCCTAGGGGGACTTCAGTGCTCCGGTGATTATCCCTCCCGGAGGAAGTTTAGAAAGTGTCCCTCAGAGGCACCTCCTACTCTTTCAGGTGGCCTCCCGACAGGTGCATAGGAGTGGAATATGCGGCTTTACATCAGGGTATTCTGGCCACCTGAAAGAGCCTATAGAGAGCAGGCATTCACTGGGAGAATGTGCAAGTGAACACAGCAGCATAAGGTTGGATCACTGAAGCTGAGAGGCAGAAGCTCTATAAAGTGGGCAACTATGCCCCCTACTGTGAGTAATAAAATGGTTCTTTATAAACAGGTTTATGATGGTTTTTAAACAGGACAGCACCATTCTTAATGGAGCTGTGAGGCAGTGGGTTTACCAGGTACTGCCACACACATTGGGCATGTGTATTTGGATGAGGTGATTGAGATGGGAACAACTGAAAATATAAATATTGTGCATGCCAATTTACATTGCTCTGTTATTTTGTGGATGATGAGGTGCATTGGCCATCCAAAAGCTAGCAAATTTACAAGCTTGTAGTTTAGGCATTTGGGAAATTGATCCTCATGCTAGTGCTCTAATCACACCTGGAAACTGAATAGATGGGAATTAAATTATTCCGGGGCCAATGTACAACATAAATGGCTGTGAATTGGCAGCCTGTTGCTGTACGGTTGCCAACTTTTCTACTTCACCTGCTAACAAGTGTTTCATTGGGACCAAGCAATGTGGAAATGCAGGGGGTCTGGAATAGGCAGAAAGTGACTTTCCCCATCCACACACACCCAGAATTGTACTGGGAAACACTAAAGGTCCTTCCTAAGGCTCTGGCCTCAAGAAGAGAGCTGGATTGGGGTATAATGAAATGTGTGAAAGTAGTCCATAAAATGAAAATGTATTGGAGCATATTACATAACGCTGTATAAAATTGACCAATGCCACAGTAATACAACATTCCCCAGACATGTAACTAAATATCCTCTGCTTTTATGTACATCAAATACAGTATTGTGACATTTCAGCAATATTTCAAGACATCATTCACTCTATTTTCAAACTATTTTTTTGATGAGTATGAAATTACTTTCAATAAAGCATAGAAACATGAGGAAAAACCTTTTAATTCTGATGTTGTAAAGGAAACTGTATCTCCTCCTTTTGAGAGAACAGTTAAATTTCCAGGCTTGTTCTGCCTAAGGTTGCTGCCAAGTCCTAGAATATATGAAAATACCAATTTTCATGACAGCACAAGAGCACTTGGTGTTTGCATATTGTTAGATAATTAGTAGGATTTTCTCCCATGTATAAAAACAATGTGATTTCTGAACAAAACATTACTCATTATTACATGACTCAGGATCATACAAGTGTTGAGCAAAAAAAAAGAACCTAATTTTTGTGACGACTCTCTTATTCCTTCAGTCATTTTGGTTTCAGAGGTATTTTTGTCATCTCCACTTTGTGTGGCTCTCTGATGACTCGAAGTACTTTTCAATGCTTCATCAGTGATAATTGTTCTTACTCCCAAACAAAAGGGAAATGAGGATTTGGTTGTCCATTCAACAAATGTAACTTTTAACAGTTAAGTTGCAATTTCAAAAACAATTGGTTGCAAAAAAAAATGGCTGCATTTGTATAGTCCTGACATGCTTTCATCCAACCGGGAAACAGGCCATTCAGCCCAATTATCTTACGTTGACCAAAGAGCACTCTCTCCCAACGTTTGGTCAATGGCCATCTATACTTGGATGATTAAAATAATTCTCTAGACATTTGGTGACAGTGAACTAGTTGCAACCATTCTCTAAAGCAGTGAATTCTTTTAAAATTTAAAAAAACATAGACAGACGGCACAGCAACAGGCCCTTTCTGCCCTTGAGCTCGTGCTGCCCAATTACACCCAATTGACCTTCAGCTGGTGTACGTTTTGAAGGGTGGAAGGAATCTGGAGGAAACCCACGTAGACACGGGGAGAATGTACTTACAGAGAGCGCTGGATTCGAATCTAGGACGCTGGTGCTGTAACAATGTTGCTCTAACAGCGATGCTAACCATTGCCATATTCCTGGGATTTTCCTCATAAAAAGGTTCCCCTCATATCCCCTTTAATGCTCTTCCCCTTACCTTAACTCTATGTCCTCTAATTTTTTCTTCCTCTGATTATAGGGTAGTCTGCAGAAAACATTTCCCTCATCTATCTCCCTCATAAGTTATATACCTCAGCAAAGTGCCTCATAAAAACTATCTCTAGAGCTGCACCTCAAGTCTTGGACATTTCCACTCCTTTGGGCAAGAGTAATTTCACAAAGTGGCACTTCACTATTCTTTGAACTTTACTTACAATGGATCTGCTGTTCTGTAAATTTGTGTACACCTGCCCACAGCTCTGACCATATGTTCTTGAAGTTTTCTATATCTAACTCACAATTTAGATAATATCATGAATGTGTTTGATAACATGAACAGCATTGGATGGTTCACTGTGACTTCACCCAAATGAGGATAAGTTCATTTTTGTTTGCAGGTCTATGCCGTGTGATTTTGTTTGTCATTCTTCCTTAAAATAAGGGCTGAATTTTAAAAGCACTTTTAGAGTTTTTAAAGTAATTTTTGGCAATAGAAAGAGCAATATTGTTTCAATCCAGATTCAATAGTATCTGGTGCTTTGTCAACAAATGGCATGTACCAAGGACCCGTAAAACTGGAACAAAGTAAATGCCTCTTTAAACTGTATTTGTTGGTGATAATAGCAGGAAACTTAATGACTGAGAACAGGGAGAAAAAAAACAACTCTTCAGTTCTCTTGAAGTTGTACTCAATAATCTTCTAAGTGTAACTGAATAAGCAGGATAGCATTAATTAAATTCTTGTCAAAAGCAACATGAAATTTATCCTTGGCTACAAAGAACAGCATGTGGGCAACAGGCTCGAATGAAAATCACGATGTACAGAATTCATTGTATCATGTGTTTAACATGTGCATTTGAGAACAAAACTAATAAGTGTATATTCATAAGTGTATATTGAACTCAAAGATAGAGGGATATAAAATGCCAAACCTGAAATTCAGAGTCAAGAGAATCTTACTAACTGGGTCACACTTGGTAATGAATAACTCTAGCTTTTGCACATTTTTTTTCCTGTTGATCCAGGAACTCCAATGAAATACTGTAATTTCACTGGGATAACTGTGCGCCTTATTCTGAACACTTGTAACGATATCTCTGTGATGGCATCAATTATTGCTTATAAACACTGATCCAAAACATTTTGTTCTTGTGTATTTGGCTACAATATATTTGTAAGCTTTATGAAAACACTGCATATAATATAAAAATTTACTAATTAAGGTAATTGTGGTATTGGGCTCTCCGACATCTCAACTGTTTTATCTTCAAAAATTTTCAGTTTCATTAATATTTTCAGGACCAACACAGCAGAATAAAATGGAAGGTTAACTGCACAGAGCATATTCTGTACAATAAAATAGTTTTTTTTTCCCCACAATAATGATATTTGAGCGGGTAAATAAGTTTGCAGATGCCATGAGGATTGGCGGAACTGTGGACATTGTTGAGTGCTCTCAAAAAGTACAATAAGATGTAGATCAGTTACAGAAGTGGACAGGGAAATGGCAGATGGACTACAATCCAGACAAGTGTGAAATCTTACACTTTTGGAAGTTGAATACAAGGGGAACCTACCCAGTTCATAGCAGGACTCTTGAAAGCAATGATGTGCAGAGGGATCTGGGGAGTTCGTTCAGATCCCTGAAAGTTGTCACCCAAGTAGATTGGATGGTAAAGAAGGCATGTGGTAAGCCTGCCTTCATTGGGCAGGGCATTGAGTAACGAAGTCATGTTTCAGCTGCATAAAACTTTGCTTTGTCCCCACTTCGAGTATTATGTGTAATTCTAATTGCCCAATACAGGAAGGATGTGGATGCTTTTGAAAAGGTACAAAAAAGGTTTACCATGATTTTTACCTGGATTAGAGGGTAATGGGCCATCAGGAAAGATTGTGCACACTTGAGATGTTTTCTCTGGAGTTTCAGAAGGGTAAGAAGCAACTTAATTGAAGTTCATAAGGTTGAGATGCATAGATAGTTAGACAGTCACAATCTTTTTCTTCTCGGATGAAAATCTAACATGAGAGAGGATATGCATTTAAGGTGAGGGGTGGAAACATATGAGAGATGCACAGGGGAAATTTTTTAACACATAAAGTGATAGGTGCCTAAAATAGGCTGCCAGGAGTAGCAGTGGAAGCAGATACAATAGTAGCATTTAATGGACACGTGGGCTGAAGGGCCTGTTCTTTTGCTGCACTGTGATACTTGGGCCAATTTGAATCAGCCCACTGTCGACAAGCTCGTTGTAAATGTCCACCTTGAACCACGACAGGTCCTCAAAATGAAAAGCAGCAGCAAAGATGATTAAGGGACTGTCATTTCAATCTGATGTGAGTAGGAACCTTGTCCTGGTCCTGACCCTACTTGTGTGGTTATGAGGCTGGGAGAGGTTGTATCACTCTACAAAAGGCAAGTGCTGTGGCTTTATTTGCTTGAGATTTAATTCGGATTCATTTCAATCTTGCGTATTCATTTTTCATGTGTATTGTTCAGCTTAAGCATAGCATTGCATCACCTTGTTCCACAGTGCCATGGGTTTGAAGGAATTGTTCGGAAATAATAATCTGAACTGAACATGGCTACTTTTTGGGAGGTTGAGTACACTTTTCTACAAGTGGCTTCTAAGTGGAACAATGTTGTGTAGAGGAAGTCACGTCTAAGAAATGCATTCAGCAAATGTTGATGTGATCAAGCCATCAGCTCACATGTCATGTCCCGAGGAACTTTTGGATCAACTGATACCCATTCCAGTGTCAGCTGTTAATGAAATGATACCATTGTGACATTTCCATAGTTTTCCACTTGTTGCTTAGGTAGATAGAGATGATGCAGATTGAGATTTATTTGATGTTGATGTAGCCATTACAATAAATTGATCAGCAGCTTTTGAGCACATAACACAAGGTTACTCTAATATGGGTATAGGTACTAACAGGTTTGTCACTCCAAGAGTAATGCAAGCTTAAAATTCATTTTTCAGTGGACATTAAGAATGTTTAAATACTTGAGATGTGAAATATGATGCACTGGTTATGCTGTTACTTCACGACATTCTCATCCATCAAATAGGCTTCGGTGAAATGATTTTAGTCCTTAAAGCACAAAGGATTACGCAATGATATTTTTTTAAAGAGGCTATGCACTCTGATCGGCTCACTGAACCTTATCTTCCTCCGAGTACTTTGCAATGAGTCAAATATTCATAATAACAGTCCAAATAAGATTAATTTTCCAATGAGACTTGTGCAACCTGAATATCCATTTAATTCTTGGGATAAAAAGTATGATCATTGCCTAAGAATGGTCTTTTAACTAGATCACCCTGCTCTGATCTGGCATTAACTGCACTATTTCCTTAAATGAATCCTATCACTCACTTGAATGCATCATGGTTAATTGTAAAAATACACCTAACTTTTAGGAAAAGCAGTTTACCGCTTTATAGAATTGATTAAGAACCCTTAATAGTGATACTTCTTGATTAGACCATGTGTTTTCAAAAGTCCCTTTCAAACTGCCGTGCAAAACGGGGTCAACTCGACAATTTGCCTGGTTAGCTCCTCAGTTACGCAGCAGTTAGAAAGGGTTTGACCTGGTCAACCCCATCAGAATCCAACCAGGTCCCTGACCTACCTCAGAGGGAGGTACGGAACCCAGTTAAACTTACTTAGGTTGTGTCCACAGGTGATTTTAAAATGAAAATGGCCGATCTGTTTATTCCGCTGTTGTCAACACTTGAGGGCGTGAATCATCTGGCAGCCAGCTTCCGAACATCTGGTGGTACTTCCAGTGAGTACGTGACACGTCATTGCAGGGGCAGGATCCCCCTTAAATTGGCAGGTTGGCAATTTAATGGGTCGATCCCCCTGCAATTTAAAAGGCGCTTCCAGCACCTTTGCCTCAGTAACCGCACCTGGGTCCCAGCAGGGCTACCCAGGTGCTGCAGTTTAAAAGAGGCTAAAGATGCATGTTGCCAGGAACCCAGCTGCAGAGTCAATCATGATGTGCCCCTGAGAAGTTTTTTTAAAATTTCAGTCAAACTATTTAAATCCTTTGAAGTTTACGATGCATTAACTGAAGGCATTGGTGGGAATTTTGTGGGCACAAGTAATGTGTGATTAAGGTATTCCTTCCAATCATGCAAGATCCTGATTCCTTGAGACTGTTGCTGCAAGATGACACTCTTTCATCTCCTGTGAATGTTTTTAAGGGGAAGAGTCATTAGTACCCAGAATTGTTTTAGCTTTCCCTTGGAAATGATTTGCTGGAATATGGTCTGTGTGAATAGATGAAGTTTCCATGGATCATGTCCTGGGAAGTGTT